>NW_028270142.1:122204838-122355121 GCF_037043375.1 Chiloscyllium plagiosum | reverse complement strand
TTCTCTCCCTAGTTTCCCTTTTGTCCTTAATATATTTTAAAACCCCTTTGGATTCTCCTTAATTCTATTTGCCAAAGCTATCTCATGTCCCCGTTTTGCCCTCCTGATTTCCCTCTTAAGTATACTCCTACTTTCTTTATACCCTTCTAAGGAATCACTCAATCTATCCTGTCTGTACCTGACATATGCTTCCTTCTTGCCAAGCCCTCAATTTCTTTCGTCATCCAGCATTCCCTATAGCTACCAGCCTTCCCTTTCACCCTGACAGGAATATACTTTCCCTGGATTCTTGTTATCTCATTTCTGAAGGCTTCCCATTTTCCAGCCGTCCCTTTACCAAGATCCCTATGCACATCCACACTACCAAGAATCTTTCCATTGACCCAGTATTCTGCCTTCCTGTTATTCTTCCCAAAGTGAATCACCTCACATTTATCTACATTGAACTCCATTTGCCACCTCTCAGCCCAATTCTGCAGTTTAAACAAGTCCCTCTGCAACCTGCAACATTGTTCCACCCTGTCCACTACTCCACCGACTTTAGAGTCATCTGCAAATTTACTAACCCACCCACCTATGCCTGCGTCTAAATCATTTATACAAATGACAAACAGCAGTGGTCTCAAAACTGACCCCTGTGGCACACCACGAGTAACCAGACTCCAGGCTGAATATTTTCCATCAACCACCACTTGCTGCCATCTTTCAGAAAGCCATTTTCTAATCCAAACCACTAAATCACCCTCAATCCCATGCTTCTGCATTTTCTCCAACAATCTACCATGTGGAACCTTATCAAAGGCTTTACAGAAGTCCATGCACACCACATCAACTGCCCTATCCTCATCCACATGCTTGGGCACCTTCTCAACAAATGAGGTTTTTGAGATACAACCTCCCTTTGTCAAAACCACGTTGACTATCTGAAATCAAATTGTTGCTTGCTCGATGATTATAAGTCCTATCTCTTATAATCCTTTCCAAAACTTTTCCTACACTACATGTAAGGCTCAATGATCTATAATTACCTGGGTCATCTTGACTGCCCTTCTTGAACAAGCGCACAACATTTGCAATCCTTCAGTCCTCTGGTACTAAATCTGCAGACAATGACAACTCAACTATCAAAGCCAAAGTCTCCAACCTCTTCTCCCTAGCTTCCCACAGAATCCTCGAATAAATCCCATCTGGCCCAGGGGACTTGTCTACTTTTACTCCTTCTAGAATTGATAACACCTCTTCCTTAATAACCTCTATCCTTTCTAGTCTAATATCACTTATCTCAGTCTTCTCCTCTACAATATTTTCCTTTCCTTTCCTTTTCTCAGTTGAGAAATATTTATTTAGCACCTCTCTGATCTCCACAGGGTGACATACACCTCCCTACTTCTGTCTTTGATTGGCCGTCTCCCTACCCTAGTCATCCTTTTATTCCTCACATACCTATAGAAAGCTTCAGGGTTCTCCTTTATTCTACCTGCTAAAGACTGCTCATATCCTCTCTTTGCTCTTCTTAACTGTCTCTTTAAATCCTTCATTGCTAATCTGTAACTTGTCATCGCCTCATCTGAACTATCTCACCTCATTTTCACATAACCATCCTTCTTCCGCTTAACAAGAGGTGCAATTTCTGTAGTAAACCACGGTTCCCTTACCTTATCACTTCCTTCCTGTCTGACTTGGGACATACCTCTCAAGGACATGCAATATCTGTTCCTTAAACCAGCTCCACATTGTGCTTGTCCCCACCCACTGTATTTTGCTGCCCCATTCTATGCATCCTTAGTCTTGCCTAATCATGTTATAATTGCCTTGCCGCATCAATAACTCTTGCCCTGTGGCATGTATCTATCCCTTTTCATCACTAAACTAAATGGAACTGAGTTATGGTCACTCTCTCCAAAGTCCTCACCTACCACTAAATCAAACACCTGGTCTGGTTCATTACCAAGCACCAGATTCAGTGTGGCCTCCCCTCTTGTCAGCCCTTTGACATACTGTGTCTGGAAACTCACTTGCACACATTGGACAAAAATGTATCCATCCGTCGTACGAGAGGTATAGCATTTCCAGTCAATGTTGGGGAAGTTAAAGTCCCCCATAATGACCACCCTGTTCCTTTCACTCCTACCCAGAATAATTTTGCCAATCCTCTCCTCATCCCTGGAACTCTGTGGAGGCCTATAAAAAAACTCCCAGCAGTGTGACCTCTTCTCTCCTGTTTCTAACCTCAGCCCATACTATCTCAGTAGACGAGTCCTCATCAAAAGTTCCTTCAGCCACCATTATATTATCCCTGACTAACAAGGCCACACCTCCCCCTCTTTTACCGCCTTGCCTGTTCTTAATGAAAGATCTAAACACTGGAACCTGCAACACCCATTCCTGACCCTGCTCTATCCATACCTCCAAAATGACCACAACATCCAAGTCCCAGGTCCCTATCCATGCTGCCAGCTCACCTACCTTATTTTGGATACTTCTGGTGCTGAAGTAGACACACTTCAAACCAACTTGCTGTCTGCCACCACATTCCTGTGACCATGAAATCCTGTCCATGTTCTCCCTACTCTCATCCTCCTGTGCACTGGAACTATACTTCAGGATCCCATCCTCCTACTGAGCTAGTTCAAACCCACCCGAATAGCATCGGCAAATTTCCCACCCAGGACATTAGTACTCCTCTGGTTCAAGTGAAGACTGTCCTGTTTGTAGAGGTCTGACCTTCCCTAGCATGGGCCCCAATTATCCAAGTACCTGAAACCCTCCCTCCTGCACCATCCCTGCAGCCACATGACCATTTCCTAGGTCATTTCCATCTACCTTTCCTTCTCTGGAGAAGGTTCCTTTTCCTCCAATCTACGTAGAAGGAGGTAGAACCGGGCAGTGCGGGGTTCCCAGACTATGAGGTTGGAAGCTGTGGGTGGGAGATCTCCTGAGATGATGAGGTTCTTCCCAAGATCCACAAGCCTGACCACCCTGGCCAATCCATTGTCTCAGCATGCTCCAGCCCCACTGAACTCATTTCTACCTACCTTGACACTGTCCTATCCCCCCTAGTCCAGGAACTCCCCACATACATTCGAGACACCACCCACGCCCTCCACATCCTCCGAGACTTCCGTTTCCCCGGCCCCCAATGCCTCATCTTCACCATGGATATCTAATCTCTCTACACCTCCATCTGCCATGACCAGGGCCTCCAAGCCCTCCGTTTCTTCCTCTCCCTATATCCCCAACAGTACCCTTCCACCGACACTCTCATTCGTTTGTCCGAACTGGTCCTCACCCTTAACAATTTCTCCTTCGAATCCTCCCACTTCCTCCAGACCAAAGGCGTAGCCATGGGCACCCGTATGGGCCCCAGCTATGCCTGTCTCTTTGTTGGCTACGTAGAACAGTCGATCTTCCATAATTACACCGCCACCATTCCCCACAACTTCCTCCGCTACATTGATGACTGCATTGGTGCCACCTCGTGCTTCCGCGAGGAGGTTGAGAAATTCATCAACTTCACCAACACATTCCACCCTGATCTTAAATTAACTGGACGATCTCTGACACCTCCCTCCCCTTCCTGGACCTCTCCATCTCCATTAATGACGACCAACTTGACACCGACATTTTTTACAAACCCACCGACTCCCACAGCTACCTGGATTACAGCTCTTCCCACCCTACCTCCTGCAAAAATGCCATCCAGTATTCCTAATTCCTCCGCCTCCGCCGTATCTGATCCCAGGAGGACCTGTTCCACCACAGAACACACCAGATGGCCTCCTTCTTTAGAGACCGCAATTTCCCTTTCCACATGGTTAAAGATGCCCTCCAACGCATCTCGTCCACATCCCGCACCTCCATCCTCAGACCCCATCCCTACATCTGTAACAAGGACAGAACGCCTCTGGTGCTCACCTTCCACCCTACCAACCTTCGCATAAACCAAACAATCTGCCGACATTTCCGCTCCCTCCAAACAGATCCCACCACCAGGGATATATTTCCCTCCCACCCCTTTCTGCCTTCTGCAAAGACCGCTCCCTCCATGACTACCTGGTCAGGTCCATGCCCCCCTACAACCCACCCTCCCATCCTGGCACCTTCCCCTACCACCGCAGGAATTGCAAAACCTGCGCCCACACCTCCTCTCTCACCTCCATCCAAGGCCCTAAAGAAGCCTTCCACATCCATCAATGTTTTATCTGCACATCCACCAATATCATTTATTGTATCCATTGCTCCCGATGTGTCTCCTCTACATTGGGGAGACTGGACACCCCCTAGCAGAGCACTTTAGGGAACATCTCCAGGACACCCACACCAATCAACCACACCGCCCTGTGTCCCAACATTTCAACTCCCCCTCCCACTCTGCCGAGGACATGGAGGTCCTGGGCCTCCTGGGCCTCCTTCACCGCCGCTCCCTCACCACCAGACGTCTGGAGGAAGAACGCCTCATCTTCCGCCTCGGAACACTTCAACCCCAGGGCATCAATGTGGACTCCAACAGTTTCCTCATTTCCCCTTCCCCCACCTTACCCCAGTTCCAAACTTCCAGCTCAGCACTGTCCTCATGACTTGTCCTACTTGCCTATCTTCTTTTCCACCTATCCACTCCACCCTCTCCCCCCGACCTATCACCTTCATCCCCTCCCCCACTCACCTATTGTACTCTATGCTACTTTCTCCCCACCCCCATCCTCCTCTCATCTCTCCATCCTTCAGGCTCTCTGCCTGTATTCCTAATGAAGGACTTTTGCCTGAAATGTCGATTTTACTGCTCCTCGGATGCTGCCTGAACTGCTGTGCTTTTCCAGCACCACTAATCCAGAATGTGTGTATTGTTGGCAATGCCAGCCATTTATAGCCCATCCTTAACTGCCCTTGAGAGTGGGATGTGGAGCTGCCTTCATAAATAGCTGCAGTCCATGTCTTTTTGGTACATTGAGAAGTGAGTTCCAGGATTTTTTCCAGTGACAGTGAGGGAGCACCAATATATTGTTCCAGTCAGGATGGTATTTACTCTCATGACTCTGCTGTCTTTGTCCTTCTGGGATGTCATGATTTGGAAGGTAATGTTGAAAGATTTTTGGTAAGTTGCTGTGAGACAAATGAGCCTGTAATTATCTGCATCTATTCAAGCTGTCAGTTTTCAAGAATATAAGCACCCCCTTATCTTGTTTCTAATCGACTGATGTCTAGTGTCCAATGACGCCCATAAAATGCTGATCAGCAGCTTTCAAATCTCCTCTTCACTCTCGTTCAGTTCTTTCGGTTAAATGACACCCTTCCCTGGGGATATATGTGGATTCAACCATTTGAAATGTTTCATTATAACAGCCTTCTTTGCACAATTACTCCTCATGTTTCATGAGGACATGCCATCATGAGGTGTACTGTTTCATTCATAAAACACAAAGAGGTGACAGCACAGATTGAAGCCATTGAGCCATTTGTATTTTTGCCAGTTCTTTTACTGAAGCAACCTAAAATAAGCTGACTCATCAACTGTTCTCCCTACTCTCCTGTATTTTACAAAACCATCAAGGATAATCTAAATATATTGGGACTTATGTTTTCTTTCTTCCTGGTGAAGTTTATTTCCAAAATTTCCATCAGTATTTAAAGGATCCAGACAGCTGTGCCACACATTGATGCATTTAGCAGGTAATAGAAATATGTCATTAGTACAATGCCTTTGTGTTTATATCTCAAAGCAAAAGTTTTCACTTTTGGACCTGATATTCCTCTACTTTGCATCTGCATGCCCAACAGCCTTTGCCAACTTCTCAGTGAGGAAGTGGGAAAAGTGTATACCTTTGCTCTTTTACTCCTATGTTCTCCCTAGAGTACATAGAGAGCACCAAGTTGAAGCCCCCTTGCTGCTGTGTTCACCAACAGTTGGGCTTCAGGACTGTGGAGGAGCTGACAAATGACAGTTTGAAAACTTGTGCCAGCTTTCAAAAGTAAATGCTTCCTTCAGGCCAGGGAAGAATAAATAAAGTTGAGGTCCATCTATCTACTGTTCTTAGGTTACAGCTTGAATACTCCAAAGCCAGAGGTATTGCCAATTATGAAAAGCTGTATAATCTTAATTTTACTATGCCCTGAAGCAACCATACAAAACAAAAACAGTCTTTGTGTGTAAAGTCACAATGCCCTTAATCAAGCCCCCATTACACCTGAGATCATCAAAAAAGTTTAACTCTTAATCAAATGACTCAAAGCCTTCAATTTACCTGTTGGATGGACTTAAGTTAACAGAAAACACTAACCATGTTTCTGTATTTAAAATGAATAGCTATTTATACAAATAAGTGAATTATAATTGCAAGCGATCAATGCTTAATTCTATTAGCTGAAACTCTAACCTCCACTTCAATAAAACACACACACACACACACACAGTTCTGGGGAAACAGAATTCAATTGCACAAGTCCACATGATTCAATAAGGTGGTTCATTTTGCTTCTTCCAAGTCCTTCTGATCTTCAATCTCCTTATTTCCAGATCCATCCAGCAATCTACTGAAGACATGGGGCAGTTGACGTACAGTCTTTGGTATATCAGTCACAGGTTACAGCAAATAGTGGGGGAGATTGGCTGTCTTTCAGTATTTGGTCACTTTACTGCAGAGAGAGAGAGAGAAAAAAACTGTCTTTCTTGCAGCCTGAATAATCGGCTGCCATACTGTTTACACATGAGCTTTTTACCAGCCCAGGAGCTAATCAGAGAGTTGTTGTTGTACTGGTGACTCCTGACCTCCACAACTGGTCCAGATTGCACAAACCAAACAGCAACGTGTCTCTGAGTGAAGCTAGCTGTGCAAACACATTCATGTTGGCATGGAATCGTAGAGAAAGCAACAGTATAATCACAACTCACATTGAGTTCTGTCAACTTGTTTCCCAAAGTGCAGTGACTCCTATATTCCTTTTCTCTTATACATCAGTGCCCTTGGACCATTTTGGCCCATGATCCAGAATAAATAAAAATAAAAAGATATGGTCTTCACAGTGAAAGCAGCAAAGCTAACCGAGGGAAGCCAGAAGATTCCTTTTTTGTGATTTGAGTTTAAGAATGTGAGTTTCTTTATTAACTTCAGTTTAATTGGTGCATTCATGTTGCAGCATGGCGGTTTCTACTACAAACCGACCGACTCCCACAGCTACCTGGACTACACCTCCTCCCATCCTGCCCCCTGTAAAAACGCCATCCCATTCTCCAAATTCCTTCGACTCCGCCGCATCTGCTCCCAGGAGCACCAGTTCCAAAAACGCACAACCCAGATAGCCTCCTTCTTCAAGGACCGCAATTTCCCCCCCGACGTGGTCGACGATGCCCTCCACCGCATCTCTTCCACTTCCCGCTCCTCCGCCCTTGAACCCCGCCCCTCCAACCGCCACCAGGACAGAACCCCACTGGTCCTCACCTACCACCCCACCAATCTCCATGTACAGCGCATCATCCGCCGTCATTTCCGCTACCTCCAAACGGACCCCACCACCAAGGATATATTTCCCTCCCCTCCCCTATCAGCATTCCGTAAAGACCACTCCCTCCGTGACTCCCTCGTCAGATCCACACCCCCCACCAACCCAACCTCCACTCCCGGCACCTTCCCCTGCAACCGCAGGAGGTGCAAGACTTGCGCCCACACCTCCCCCCTCACCTCCCTCCAAGGCCCCAAAGGAAACTTCCATATCCACCACAGATTCACCTGCACCTCCACACATATCATCTATTGCATCCTCTGCACCCGATGTGGCCTCCTCTATATTGGGGAGACAGGCCGGCTACTTGCGGAGCGTTTCAGAGAACACCTCTGGGACACCTGGACCAACCAACCCAACCACCCTGTAGCTCAACATTTCAATTCTCCCTCCCACTCCACCAAGGATATGCAGGTCTTTGGACTCCTCCATCGCCAGACCACAATAAAACGACGGTTGGAGGAAGAACGCCTCATCTTCCGGCTAGGAACGCTCCAACCACAAGGGATGAACTCGGATTTCACCAGTTTCCTCATTTCCCCTCCCCCCACCCTGTCTCAGTCAAATCCATCAAATTCAGCACCGCCTTCCTAACCTGCAATCTTCTTCCCGACCTCTCCGCCCCCACCCCAGTCTGACCTATCACCCTCACCTTGACCTCTTTCCACCTATCACATTTCCGACGCCCCTCCCCCAAGTCCCTCCTCCCTACCTTTTATCTTAGCCTGCTGCACAAACTTTCCTCATTCCTGAAGAAGGGCTTATGCCCGAAACATCGATTCTCCTGTTCCCTGGATGCTGCCTGACCTGCTGTGCTTTTCCAGCAACACATTTCCGGTTCATGGGACAGATTTGTAGAGCAGGTAGTACACAAGAAAGGAGGGGTTGCCACGAAATCTTGGTGTGATATCCAAGATATAACACATCTCCCCCTTCCCTAATCCCAATGATGCACCCCATCCTTCTCTGCATGTGTCATAAAAGTGACCAACACACAGTCACATTTTGGCATGCTGGGGGCACTTTATTCAGGTCAATAGACTTATGAACAAAGATAATTGACCTTTCATTTTTTTTTACATTTGGTGTGCAAGCTGTTGATTTCAGGGTTCTCAGCTGCCGGCTGGGTGGGAAGTAAAGCGGCTTGATCTATTTAATATGCCCCTCCTGATAAGAAGTTTCTGGGTATATAATATCCAGATCCAAATTTAAAAGCCTGTTGAACTGATTGTATAAGATCAAAAGATGAACAGAGAGAGGTCATTCAGCCTTTTGAATATACACTGCCATTCATTGAGATAAAGCATACGGAATCCAGGGTAGCTTGGCAAGTTGGATCCAAAGTTGGCTTTGAAGTAGGAGACACAGTATAATAATAAAAGACTGTTTGTGAAAATGGAGGCTGGTATATACCACAGGGGTCACTGTTGGATTCCTTAATTTTTGTGATATATATTACACACACACAGAAATTATATGGACTAGGGGATGTGATGGCTTACTAATCTAGAGACCCAGGTAATATTCTGGGGACCTGGGTTTGAATCCAACCATGGCAGATGTGGAATTTAAATTTAATGTAAAACCAAATCTGGAATTAAGAGGTTAATAATGACTATGAATCCGTTATGAATTGTCCGAAAAACCCACCTGATTCTCTATGTCCTTTAGGGAAAGAAATCTGCCATCCTTACCTGGTCTGGTCTACAAGTGACTCTAGAACACAACAATGTGTTTGACTTTTAATTGCCCTCTGGACAATTAGGGGTAGGCAATAAATGGTGGCCTAGCCAGTGATATCCTCATCCCATGAATGCATAAAAAAGGGGGCAAAAAAGAATGTGGTCGAGGGATGATTAGTAAGTTTGCAGATGAAATGAAAAGTGGCCAGGAATTTAATAGTGAGTTGCAGGAAGATATAGATGGGTTGGTCAAATGGGCAGAACAGTGATTGTTGGAATTTAACTCTGATAAGTATGAGGTGATGCCCTTTGGAAGAAATAACAAGATGGTTGGGGGGTGGGGTGGAGGTACTTAACGAATGACAGAATACCTGGAAGCTCAGAGGAACAGAGGGATTTTGTGGTACTTTCCCACAGCTCCCTGAAAACAGTTTTGAAGGGTCAGGAACAAGATATAATTTTAAGGTGAAAGGCAGGAAGTTGAGGGGGGATCTGAGGAATTTTTTTCACTCAGGGAATGAATGGAATGCACTTCCTTCCTGGGAGAATAGTTGAGATGAGAAAACTCAAAACCTTTATAAGTACTTGGATGAATAAGTACTTGAAATGTCATAATATGCAAAGTTAAGGGTGAAATGTTGAAAAGTGGGACTAGTGTAGATTTAGAGCAATTTTCTCAATGGACCAAACTGTTCTCTGAACTGTGTAATTCTATGATCATGCTGAACTGATAACCCTCAACTACACTTTACAGCTTTTCCCCCATATCCTTGTTTCCCTCTCCATAGATGCTGCCTGAACTGCTGAGTATTTTAACCATTTTCTGCTTATTTTCTAGGTTTTGCTTTTGCGAATTCATTGTTGTGCAAGTTAGTCCTTCTCTCAAGACTGATTTTTCCAATGTAACTCTTAAAATGAAGTGTTGTACTGAGGCTCTTGTGATTCAGCTACAGACTATTTCAAGGTACACTCCAGTATGTTTCAGAACTCGCCAGAGTTCTTCCTAAGCTGATAGCGTCAAACACGAATCCATCATATTGGAATCATGCCGTGCACCAAATGGCTGCCACATTTGTTGACAAAGCAAAAATAAAAATCATAACTTCAAAGAGAGGGATTACAGTCATGTATGAACATTTTTCATTTAAATATATTATCAGATGACAAAGACTGGGCAGTTCATTTCCACAAGATAGCAAACCAAAAGGGAAAACGAAAGCAAATGTTAATTTGAAAATTCCAAGGTATTGTTAAGTTGATTTTTTTAAAACTCTTGATTATAATTCCACATACAATTTGGTAATGATTGCTTTGAGATTATAATGATGAAGGACAGAAAAGAAGATTCCATCTTTTTCTGCATCAGTGCCAATTTACACAGTGGTCAGTGATGTGAAATCACTAACAGCAGAAGAACTGGGAACCTCAATCAGTCTCAGCTTTAATGGGCTGCAAAATATTTATTTAACGACTGAGGCATTTCTGTGGGATTTTCTGTCTGACCATTGGTGAGACTCGGTGACCTCTTTTATGAGAAAAGATAGAGGCTTTGTAAATACTTAATTTATGCTGATTGCTTAGGAGCCAGGCTATTTAAAAAATGAACAATGCAATGCTTCAGTGCCAGTGTTTTTTTCTCTGCCGCATTAATTTAGTGTAGAATTAGAAGAACGGTGCTTGGGCACCACCTACAGGGCAATGTGTTAATAACAGGAACAAAATTGCAGTTGCTACATTGTGCTTGGAAAGAGGGCCAGTCAGTCGATGTTTCTTCAGTATGCATCAAATGAAAATATTGGAACCATCAGTCTGATATGTTTGCTCTGTGATGTTGCCTTTTGCACACCATTATCAACTTATGTGTTCACATAATTCATAAATAATTTTGAATTGTAGCTTGCAGGAAAAAGACCTATTATTACCTAACATGAGATGCCCCACTCTAGCACAATTGGCCCTTTGTTTTAATTGTGAGGTTTATTGGCAGTGATACACAGACACACACACACACACACACATCCATGTATACAGAATCCAACGAGACTCTGACTGTAAATAGGAATGCTATGACACTTGCCTTCCATCAGGCTGAGGGAATGAGTGTGAGTCTAACTCACAAGCTAACGCCTGTTCAAATTGGGACTTTGATGGCCTGGATGACTTAAATTCACATTAGGCTCTTAGTTTCTGTGCTAAAAAAAAGTCAGAAGATCTTTGTGATTTTAGGATTTGGTGAAGCAGTTCATTGTCAGTTCAGAAAGCAGCCATTTAGCTCAGTGTCAACTTTACGCATCAGGTGACTCACTGGAGTCAAAATGCGAACTCTCCTTTCTTCCTACAGATACTGCCAGACCTGCTAAGTCTGTTTTTCTTTCAGATTTCCAGCAACAGCTGTTTATCTTTGCTTTATCTTAAATTAATTTGGCCCAGTGTGCTCTGCTATCTGTTTGAAAGAGATATACAATTAATGCTCTTTCCCCAAAGCTGTTTTTTTCTCAATAAGTATATATTCAATTCTTTTTCCAAAGCTGACTTTGGACTCTCATCTACTGTTGTATTCCAGATCACAATAATTTGATGTGAAAAAGAAAACTTCACTATTGTCTGTCTGTTTGACTATATATCTTAATTCCACGTCCTCTAGTTACTCACTCTTGCATCATTGGAAAAGGTTTGTTTCCACATTTACTCTGGAAGATCTCACATCCCTTTTTGACAACCATTCAAATTTTATTGACACTAAAAATTGTCTCTCCCGTAATTTAGCATATGCACTCTTTCTCGGCTTGGAGAGCAATGGATGAATTGTGGAAGGACTAGCTGGCATATTGGAACATGTCATGAACACTCTGTTTACAGCCAAATTTAATCCCAAAGGTTCTGGCACAGGGGCATGGGCATTAAGTCACCTGATCAACAAGCTCCTTTATTGCTGCTATCTAGGAGACGTTTAGTGTAGTAATTATCACTTCCTTGTTCTTCCATTCAGTTTAGGTGAGAAAATGAACATTTCTTGGGCTTGTTCTGCTAAAAAAATTCAAAAACTTGAATAAAGACTTCAAATCAACTGTTACTTTAATTTCCTCCCATGTTCACAAATTCTAGCTGTCATGCACAAATTGGAAGCCGTCGGCAAGGACACACAATTAATACCTTGAATACGTAAGTGTATTGGTTAACTGTTTTAAAATTCTAAACAGGAGTTTGCTGCTTCTCATTGACCTGATCTTCCATCAATTCTGGATTCTGAGTTGAAATTTCTGCTAGCAATTCTGATGCACTACATCGGACATCTGACCAATACAGATAGGCAGAACACAAAATGTAATCCTCAGTCTCTACCTGCAAGCTAACCAACTTCTCCATTTTTGTAAAGCCTGTGAATCTGGCTGCCAAACTGTGAGTCGCATTTCAACTTAGTTGGTGAAAGCAAAAGGGCTTAAAATTCACAGCCTCATCTATCTGCAAGGCATTTTATGACTGTGAGGCAGTTCCTAAGGTGTTATAAATGTACAGTACATGCAATTCAGCTAAATTGCAATTCTGGGGACTGCAATATTAGCTTGTTTTCCTAGTCTGTAGAAATGGCAGCTTTGGGAAATGCTAAGCATTCAGTTTTGGCACAGTTACAAGATGGAGCACACAGACAAAGAAAAATAGCTTCCAAAGATATAACATATAATTTTTCATTACATTGTTTCACAGTGATATTATGCCTGCCACAACGCTGGGTATTTCATGATTGCTGGCAAACTGTATATATTTTAAGTGGAGTGTGGGTAGTTCATCCTAATATTATGGAGAAAGTCTACAAAAAGACTTGGTAGTAATATGATGGCTGCGATAACATGGTGGCAACTAGGGGAGTTAAAAAGGAGAAAGAGCGTGCATCTGTAAAAGTGTGAGGAGGAGGGTTTTTTTCCTGGTTGGGATGCTCTTTGGAAGGTCAGTGTGGTCTGCTTCCACACTGTATGGATTCTATGATTGATATTGTCATCATCAGCTGTCAGTGAGTTTAAGGATACCCAGGGTCATGAGATTCTGCCATGGATCTTCATGTGATGAGACAGATCAATTCCCCACCCAAATGTTTTTGACATATGGTGCAGGATACCCCACTGAGTAGTGGCATCCGAAGTGCAGGACATGTTTCATTCAATTTCTTTGAATAATGGAATCCCTTCAGCATGGCAAAAAGCCATCTGGCCCAGCAAATCCCCACCAACCCTCTGAAGAGTAATCCACCCACACCCATTCCCCGACCCTATTACTCTACATTTACCCCTAACCTATTACTCTACATTTACCCCTAACCTACACATCCCTGAACTCTGTGGGCAATTTAGTGTTGTCAATTGACCCAACCTGCACATCTTTGGATTGTTGGAAGAAACCAAAACATCCAGAGGAAACCCACACAGAAAGTATGCAAATTCCACACAGACAGTCATCAAGGCTGGTATCGAACCCAGGTCCCTGGAGCTGTGAGGCAGCAGTGCTAACCACTGAGTCACCTTGCCACCCTGTTTCCCACCTATGACATGGTGAACTACACCATCAGTGGTTGTGAAGCTAACTACATCCATGATCTTATGGGTCTGGGTTCTTCCAGAGAGATTTGCAATGTCTTGCAATTTTGCTGTCAACTGTTGTACAAGATATGTCATTGTGGCTCCCTGAAACAAACAGAAAGAATCCTGCAGAAACTCAACCGGTCATCTGTCGAGAGAGAAACAGAGTTAATGTTTCAAGTCCAGTATGACTCTTCTTCTTCAATCATACTGGATTCAAAAGATTAATCTTATTTCTCCCTGCATAGATGCTGCCAGACTTGCAGAGTTTTTCCAGCATTCTCTGTGTCTGTTTCCAATTTCCAACATGCAAATTATTTGCTTTTATTCATTGTGGCTCTCCATTCACTGATAACATGTCACACTTCATTGTCTTCGGTTAAGGGTAAGCAGAAGGTAAGTGCACAAGACTTTGCAGGGATTGTATCTTCACAAATGGATAGGGTGCCAGTCACTGTAAGGGTTTCACTTCATAGGCTCTGCACATCGATTTAATCCTATTCTGGAACCAGATTAAACATCAATTGTTTACAGTTCCCTTGTTGCCATGTTGTGAGGGACTGCAGTGCCAGCCACAAGCTGATGGGTGGCTACTGGATTACAGAAAACAAGGTGCTGTCTCCAATGTGCAATCCAAGCTGCAAATTTGTCACCTTCATTCAATGAAAGCAATGCTCCCATACAAAATGCAACAGATTAAACCACATGGTTCTAAAGCTACATTTCTGGTGAATGGACCACTTTGGAGTCCCATTGAATTGTTCAACTGAGTTTTTTTGTCATCTCAACCCTTACTTGCCCTCACCCTTCAGTGACCTGTCATGGGTTTTCAATCCAGCAGGCAACTCAGTTTGAGGTCAATTCGAGATGAGTATTAAGTGTTGTCTCAAACGGTGGTATCCATATCCCACAAAAAAAAATAAAAGCAAAGTTCAACACTATCCTGGACAAAGCATCTCATTTAATTGGCACCCCGTCAACCTCCAATATTCATTCGCTTCACCTCTGACACAAAAGCAATGTGAACAATCTAGAAGCTGCACTGTTGTAATTCACTAAGGATCATTTTACAAGATAATGCATGGCTTAGAAAGGGTGGATGCTGGGAATTTGTTTCCATCAGACAAGGATACTAGGACCCATGGGCACAGACTTAGAATTAGAGAGGGTCAATTCAGAATGGAAATGAGGAGACATTTCTTCAGCCAGAGAGTGGTGGGCCTGTGGAATTCACTGCCACAGAGCGCAGTGGAGGCCGGGACATTAAATGTCATCAAGGCAGAGATTGATAAATTGCAAGGAATTAAGGAATACGAGGAGAGTGTGGGTAAGTGGAATTGAAATACCCATCAGTCATGACTAAATGGCATAGTGGACTTGATGGGCCAAATGGCCTTACTTCCACTCCTATGTCTTATGTCTTATGTTCCTCACCACCTTCCAATCACGTAACTTCAACCACCTGAAAAGACAATTGAGATCATTTGCCGTTGTAAACCGTGAGCCACAAGTTCTACTCCGAGGCACACATTACCCTGACTTGGAACAATACAGAACAACCTCAATTATCTGAACAAGACGGGAGGGGAGTATTATCTTCAGATAACTGGTCGGTCGGATAACTAATTGTGAGAGGTAATTTCGGTTTAAACTTTAAGATGTGCCTGGACCACAGACTGGTCTATAATAAAAGACAAAACTTTTGTTTCTTTTCTAGAACATTTTATATACTCAAAAGTAGAATAGTTTAAATTGTGCAGAATGCTGACAATTTGTGAGCAGAGTAAAAACAAACAGGCTAGTTTAAATTGTGCAGAATGCTGACAATTTGTGAGCAGAGTAAAAACAAACAGGTCCTTGATTGATGAAACCATTGACACAGGCGGGAAGGATGAGTCCTTGACTGATAAGACTCCAAGATGGGGGAACGACTCGAGAGACATCTGTTTCAGATTAAAGCCTTTGACTGATAAGACTACAGGGTGAGAAAAACAACAACTTTGGAGACTCTGGAGCCTTTTGTTGCAGACTTTGTGATAAGAATAATGATGTTTTTAAGAATGTGAACCTCATGGCTTGTTGGAGCCAAGGAGAGGAGGGACTTGTGTTGTATATAATGGGAGACTTTGTAAGCCTCAGCGCGCCTTTTCTTTAAGGGTGCCCGACTCTGCAGACTTGACTTGTTAATAAAACTTTGTTTTCCTGAATTTGTCTAGAGCGATTATTGAGAAGCGATTTTCGTTTCTAACACTAATTATTCAGATAACATTTTTACAGGACTTTGGGATCTTGATTAGATAATCCAAAATTCAGATAATTGACATTTGGATATCTGAGGTTGTACTGTATTGCCATTGCTTCATTGTTGCCAGCTCAAGATCCTGGAAGTACCATTCTAACCTACACCACAAGAATTACAGCAATTCAAGATGGCAGTGCACAGTTGTGTAAGCAAATGGTAGTGAAAGAATTAATGTTGAAGCTGCACTCAGTTCTACTCAAACTGATAATCTCACAAAGCCTTTAGGTGAAGAAAGGGATCTAGCACCTGGAGCCAGCGTGTCACCTTTAGCTCCTACTAGGCCAGAGTAAGAAGAAGGATTGGCAGGAGCGCTTTACATCAACCACAATTCACCGGTGATCGGTACCAAATAATAAGAGAATCGCAACTATCTTCTCAAGGGCAGTTAGAGATGGGCAAGAATACTGACCTATTCACATCACATGAATTTTTTTTTAAAATCCTGAACTATAACTAATGTAGACTAGCTTTATGTTGTTAGACTTTGGGCTCCCTGCTGACGTATTTAGTGCTGGTTGCATGCAGAATCATTGAAAAGAACAGAAAGGGGTTGCCATGCTAACTGCATTACATTGAATGAGCACAGTTTAATCGTGCATGGAGGTCCCCACATCTTTTGAGGGCTTATCTAATTTAGACCCCAATAAATCTAAGGATAGGAATGATTCAGGTCTAATGCTTCCAAAAACAGTTACATTTTGTCATATTATAATGATGATTTAAGTGCTCCCAGTTAAATAAATTAAGCCGTATTAAGCAGCAACAGTTTCTATTCCATGAAGATTAGATCAAAAGTATGCACCAAAGAGAGATTCTGTTTGAACTAATAAGCTTTAGCCACAGAGGCGGAAAGCCTAATTTGATATTGACTCATTGAATTGAATATGTCAATTACAGCAATGTCTCTGAATAGATGTCTAACAATTTAAAATTTGTTTCATTAAGCTAAGGATACATGATATTTCTCTTAATAAATAGTAGTGTAGGTTCATATTTTACAGAGATGTTTATAATTTAAAGCTTGTTGTCATCAATAAACATTAGCATTAAATCTAACAATAGTTTCACCATGTAATATGTTGGTTCTGTTCAGAGAAAGACAGAAAATACATGAATGATAGAGAGTATCTCAGAGAGAAGCAGACCATCTGGAGTTCAAAGATAAGAAACCTCATTGTCTTGACTTTGCACAACTGCACAATAGGGCCCATTTTATGTTTATTAAAAATGTGTTAATTGGATGTGAACGTTGTTGGCAAGGTTGATGTTTATTGCTCATCCCTCATTGCTTGGGGGGCAGTTCAGAGTCAACAACGTTCCTGTGGGTCCAGAGTCACATGTAAACTAGAAAGATTAAAGGTGGCAGATTTCTGCCTGTCAACGACATTGGTGAACCAGCTGGGCCGTACAGAGAAATACAGGAAATTAGCTTTTTTAGAACCTGTTATAACAATAAATTTCACTTTTATTGCACCTTTAACATCAGAAACAATTTCAAGTTTCACTAAAGCATTATGGAATAAAATACAACACCAAGTCCCTAAGGAGAAATTAAGTCAAATGACCAGAAGCTTGGTTAAAAAGATAGGCTTTAAGATGTATCTTACAATTGGAAAGTGTAAAGAGGTGGAGGTATTGAGGGAAAGAATTGTAAGTCATAGAACCTAGGCAGTTGAAGGCATGGCTACCGATAATGGAATAACTAAATCAGGATGCTCAAAAGGCCAGAATTGGAGATATCTCCGAAGACGTTGGAGCAAATAACAGGGATACAGCAGGGAAAGGTCATAGGAAAATTTGAAAACAAGATTGGAAAAGTATTGAACTAGGAGTTAGTAGGTCCAAAAGTAAGGTCAAAGTGATAGGATGTAAGGATAATTGTGAAAAAAAGAGAATTCAGAGAGTGAATTACAAAATATGTGAAGACACTTTAGGTGGTTTAATAGACAGTGCGGAACGTTATCTAAGACTACAAAGGGATCCTGATGAGCCAAGGAATGGCAGATGCAGTTTAATTTAGATAACTGTGAGGTGTTGCATTTTAGTAAGACAAATAAGGGCAGGACATACACAGTTAATTGTAGGTCCCAGGGGAGTGTTGACGAATGGAGAGACCGAGGGGTTCAGGTACATAGTTCCTTAAATGTTGTGTCACAGGTAGACAGGGTGGTAAAGAAGGCATTTGACATACTTGTCTTCACTATCATTGAGTATAGGATTTGGGATGTCATTTTGTAGCTGAAAATGTGTTGCTGGAACAGCGCAGCAGGTCAGACAGCATCCAGGGAACAGGAGAATCGACGTTTCGGGTAGTTTTACAGGACGTTGATGAGTCCAACTTTGGAATGCTGTCTATAGTTCTAGTCGCCCTGCTATAGGAAGGATATCATTAAATTGGAGAGGTGCAGAAAAACATTACAAGGATGTTACCAGGAATGGAGGGTTGGAGTTATAAGGAGAGACTAGATAAACTGGGACTTTTTCCCCGGCAATATAGGAGGTTAAGGAGTGACCTTATAGAGATTTATAAAATTACCAGGGGCATAGGTAAAGTGAATTGACAAAGTCTTTTTCCTCGGCGAGGGGAGTTCAAAACTAGAGGGCATAGATTTGAGGTGAGAAAGGAAAGATTTAAAAAGGACCTGAAGGGCAACATTTTCATGCAGACAGTGGTGTGTGTATGGAACGGCTTGCCAGAGGCAATGGTAGAGACAGGTACAATTACAACATGTAAAAAACATTTGGAAAGGTGTAGATAGATATGAAGAAAGTGAGGGCTGCAGATGCTGGAGATCAGAGCTGAAAATATGTTGCTGGAAAAGCGCAGCAGGTCAGGCAGCATCCTTGGATGCTGCCTGACCTGCTGCACTTTTCCAGCAACACATTTTCAGCTGTAGATAGATATGGGCCAAACACTGACAAATGTGATTAGTTTAATTTGGGAAACCTGGTCAGCATGGATGAGTTAGACTGAAGGGTCTGAGGATGGTGATATAGTGGTGAGCATAGCTGCCTTCCAAGCAGTTGACCAGGGCTCGATTCCCGCCCTTTGTGGTTTGTAAACAGACAGGGTGAAGGGTCTGATTCTGTCCTGTATGACATCGATGACTTCATGAATGTTGTTTGAAGTGTAGTCATTATTGTAATATCTTTAAATCAGAAATGTGACCACCAATTAAAGGAGTCATTAGACTTCAAAAGTGTATCATTTGTCATAAACTATTTCTTAATGTTCTGAGGACATAAAAGAAGCACGCTCTTTTTAAAAGCAAATTTGAAGCCACTAATTGTATCTCAACATCAGGTCTGTGGTCTGTGGTCTTAAATCTCATTGTTATTTGGTGTGCATTGGAGACTTTCCATGATACATTGGTAACATCAAAAAGTTGTCATTATTTTCTTTCATGAGCTGGAACCCTAAAACATTTTCTTTCCCAAGCCAGATAAAATCTCTTGCGAGTCTTGGAAATTTGCAATTTAATTGCCTTTCTTTCAATGCTTAGTATTCAATTTCCCTACGTTTGATCATGAAAATCTGCTTCAGTATTGATGTGTACTGTGCAATTGGTTAAAGTTGGGTGTAGGGTCAAAGAAAGATAAACAATCTGTAAATTGCTGGAGTCTAGAACTGTAAGCATGGAGCAGACATTTTCAAGCCACATGAATAAAATTTGTTACACATATAGAAACTAGGATAATTTCTGTGATGTGATTATTCTCCTCACACAAAACACAGGAGGACTCAAGCATGCAGGTTGACTTTGTGTTTATTCAAAAAATCTCAGTTTCAAACAAGCTAAACAGAATTATGTCGAATGCTCTGCCATACTCTGCTCCACGACTGTCCCACATCTATCCCTCATCTCAGTCTTATGCCTGTCCAGTATTTACAAAAAAAATCATCAATTGTTTGACATATAATGTTTACATTTCTTTCTTGTACTTTCTTGGTCTTCCTCTTGACATGCCTCCAGGAATTTGTTTATACTTTAGTTTGCTCTCAAGGTTGATATGGGCTTCAACATGCACAAGGTTCCTCTACAGTCACTGCTGACGTGTACACTTAGGGTGTTCAAAGTTCATGTCTTACAGCATGTAGCTTGAAAGGTATTGACTTATTCTCATTGTCAGAGCTGAAAATGTGTTGCTGGAAAAGCACAGCAGGTCAGGCAGCATCCAAGGAGCAGGAGAATCGACGTTTTGGGCATGAGCCTTTTGTCAGGCTCATGCCCGAAACGTCGATTGTCCTGCTCCTTGGATGCTGCCTGAACTGCTGCACTTTTCCAGCAACACATTTTCGCTCTGATCTCCAGAATCTGCAGTCCTCACTTCTCCTTATTCTCATTGTCACCCTGTTTTATAAAATTTTATTTAACTTCCGCTACACTGTGTAGCTCTGAGGCTTATGCAATATACAACATTTAATGGTAGCATAGGTTTATTGGTATTAGCTTTGAACTCTTAAGTCCTCCATTCCATCAAGGTTCCTTAATGTGTTTTGACCTGTGTAAATGGTACTTTTGCAGAATGAATTTCAGACATAACCTGTTTAATCGTTGTGATGACCCTAGATGCTGCAACAAAATAAAAACAAAAACATGTCTAATTTTGAAATAAAGCTCTTCAGTCTTATAGGAAACCTTCCTCTGAGATATATTATTCTGTGCTTTCACTGCAATCATCCCCTTTTACTAGATTGAGGTTCCTATAAATACTGACATCTAAAATGAGCTGAAGATCTGAAAATCTCACCATAAATGACAGTTGTAATGCATTTCCCTTTCACTGCTATGACTACTCCCAAGTATTCTATAATTTTTATTTTCAGCTCTCATGGAATGATTTTCACTGTGGCAGATTGTGTAAAATGAGCAATATTGAATTAATTACCCATTATACAACACGCCTGATAGTCCTTTCCATTGAAATCTCTAGGAAGAGAGATTGGAAGGCCATTGTGCAAGCAGCTAATTTAATACTGATTTTAGATACCATTACTCAAAGTTAAGATCAAAACATTATAATTTCAATTATAAATTAGATTTAATCTACAATTTTTCAAAATCTCTCACGAATGAGAATAAACTTGGCAGACGATCAGACATTGACTTTTGCATCAAAAACCAACAAAGGCAAATTCTGTCCATTTGAGCCTGGAAAATATCCTTTTCAATAATTCATGGAGACTTTTGCCAAAACTG
The DNA here is from genome assembly GCF_037043375.1 of Chiloscyllium plagiosum. Lineage (NCBI taxonomy): Eukaryota > Metazoa > Chordata > Chondrichthyes > Orectolobiformes > Hemiscylliidae > Chiloscyllium > Chiloscyllium plagiosum. Next base: position 122,333,871 of record NW_028270142.1, on the reverse strand, counting down.
AGAAAACTCTTCACACCAAGCTGCAGCCTCTCATAGTTATTCTCCTGGGATTTGACATTCAGTCAATGTCTCAGACTCCTCCTCTATCACTATTCCTGTGAATGTTCTACCCTACTAGCAAGATTCACCAATAAGAAGTGGTAACACAGAGGTTAATAGTCAGTTTGGAGGTGCCTCTGAGAGTTTTCAGTGTTGACTCAGGAGCCCACAAAGTCTTGTGGTATCGGGTCAAACACAGGCAAGTAATCCTCATGCTGATTATTGTTGTGTTATACCTCACAGCTTGTATGTCAGCATGCCTTTAAGAAACATGCTCATTATATACATAGCATGTTGTAGTATGACAGACGTCTACAGCACAGAAAAGGGCCATTTAGCCCATCAACGCGATGGTGATCAAAAATAAGAAGCTAACTACAGACCTGACAGTATAAGGATTGTTTACTCCATCTTATCTTGGATCACTTGAAGCATTACACTCGACTGGAACCATTGAGTCAGAGAGATGTACAGCATGGAAACAGGGCCTCTGGTCTAACTTATCCATATTGACCAGGTTTCCTTAACCATGCTTCACTGTTGTAAATGAATATTCGAATATTACCCCAAACAAACACGTACCTAAGGAATGTATTGTTTGTAGTTAATTCTAATAACTTCAAAGTGAGACACAAGCTAAGCACCAGGATGATTGCAGGCATTCCTTGAGAAACACAGCATTTCTAGCAGCATCTGTGGAGAAAAAAACAGATTTAAAATTTCAAGTTTTTGATTCTCTTCAGGGAAGATTATATTTTTGGAACAGATTACTTTTCCAAATTTCCTATTGTTTAATGACTTAGCAATACAAAAAACGCATATGTTGCTAATACACTGAATGCTGTTTTCTCCTTTTCTTTCAGCATTCCTGATCACATAATGTTGGACAACAGCCTGTAATATTCTGGCAAGCTGTCTCAAGACGTGTAACTAGTAGGGAGTGATCCATATCATTTTATCACCTCAATGTCCATGCTCAAACAATTCAGCAAAACATATGGTATACAAACAAATCAATGTTCGATACCTGTCAAGCAATAAGACAAGATGTTTGCAGCATTTGCTGCATTTTCATGTTACACCATTGGAGAAGGGATTGCAATTCTCAGCACAACTTATACCCTGAAAGCAAGCATGAATGAACTCATCAAACAGCCAACTGTTTAACCAATCCAAGACACAGGATATTCTGTCACAAAGACAGAAAGTAAAAGTGACACATGAAGAATAAACAACCCTCGAGAACAACTAAAACTGCAGAAAGACTGTCAGTTGGAAATACCAATGCAAATATTTGGATTCCAATAAAGATTTCTAAAATATGCAACCAGCCCAGATCTTATGAAGTTATTTTCATGCTGACAGCATGACATGTCAAAGTAACAGCAGCCAGCTCAGACCAATGTATGGCATGTCAATCATACATGAAAAGAGGGATGAAGGATGTTCTGATGAACATGATTTTGTAATGATGTCGGGTGACAACAACCAGCAGCAAGACATTAAGTTGTCAAATACGTGTCACAGAGATCAACACATGCTTCCACAGATCAACACATATGACCAGCAGATCAGAACATTTTGACAAACCTCCAGAATGTTACTTTGAAGATTGAAACGTTAATCTTGTGAATTCTGCTTGCATAACAATCAAATTGACAACACATGCCTGTGTCCACCCATGTTACGGGAGTTAAGAAAGCGATGTTGCATGAGAAATAAACTGACTATTGGAGGCATGCTCACAAAAACCACCACCTACTGCCCTCCCTCAACTGAAAAATCTGTTCTCCTCGCATTGAACATCACACAAGAGTCTAACCATCTCCTTTTCTAATGCAACAGCATGATGCTGACTACCATTAACATTGTGGATTTTTTTTCTTTGTGGATGGGATGTAGACATTTCAGGCAAAGTCACCATGTATTACCGATCAATAATTGCTCTGGAGGTGAAATGCCTTCAGGAACCAATACAGTCCTTGGAGTGTAGTAACGTTCAGAATGCTGTTCAAAGGAGTTCTAGAATTTTGAGTCAGCAACCTTGAAGATTACAGTTCATAGTCAGAACAGTGTCTAGCTTAGAGGTGAAATAGCAGATAATGGTGTCCTACATATAAGCTGCCCTTGTATCTCAAAGTGATAGAGGTCACAGCTTTGGAAAATGCTAATAACGAAGGCTCGATAAATTGTTGAAGCAGATCTGGTAGACCGTGCCCACTGCTGCCACTGTGCATCAGTGATGAAGAGAGTCAATGCTGAAGGTGGTGAATCAGGTTCCAATAAAGTGATCTGCTGGGTCCTGGATGGTGCAAAGCTTTTTGAGTGTGCTTACCCTGTATTCAACCGAGCAAGGGAAGAGTATTCCATTATACTTCTGCCTTGGAGATAATAGACAGACACTGGGAGACAGAACGTCAATTACTCAGCACACAATTCTAAGCCTCAGACAGCAATATTTAGATGGCTAGTCTATTTCAGTTTCTGATCAATAGTATCCCCCACAATGTTGATAGTGGCAAATTCAGCAATGGTAATGCAATTGAATGTCGATGACTATATTCCCTCTTATTGAAATGGTCACTGCCTGGCACTTCTGTGGGCATAGATTTACTAGCTGCTTATAACACAAGCTCCAATGTTGCCTGGGTCATGCTGAATTTGTACACAGACTGCTTCAGTATGAAAGAGTTGCAAAATGGTGCTGACCATTGTGCAATGATCAGTGAACATCCTCACTTCAAACATTATGATAGAGGCAAGGTCCTGAATGAAGCAGCTGGAAATGGTTGGCCTGAGGACATTACACAAAAGACCTCCTTCGGGGATGTCCTGGAGTGAAAATGACTGACCTCCAATAACCCCAACCACCTTCCTTTGCAAGGAGGTATTCAGCAGAGAGTTTTCTTGGAATCTCCATTGACACCAGTTTTTTCTCATGCTCATTGATGCTACACTCAGCTGAATGCTACCTTGATGTCAAGGGCAGTCACTCTGACTTCACCTGTGGAGTTCAGCTCTCTTGTCCATGTTTGGGCCAATGTTGCAAGGATATCAGGAACAGAACGGGCCTGATGGAGCCTTAAATGATCATTCACCAGAAGCATAATTTAACAGTCATATTTTTATTTATTTTGCTGTTCCCTATTAACTTCTTAACATTGACAAACTAAATTATTGGACAAGAAAAGAGTCCAAAGCTCCTTTCAGCCTGTCCCATACACCTACATTGTAAGTGAGCATCTGTTGAGATTCTAAAGGTTGGGATGGTGTAGAGGAAATGTAGCTGGCAGACCATGGCACCAGACACTGCCAACCTGGTCCGAGGTTTCGATCGGTTTTAATGTGGTCTCTAAGGAATGGGGAAGTGCACAGCAAGTAGGAGGAAAATCACATTTCACACTCCACCAAAATAAGCACCACAAGATTCCATTTTCTTCCTCACACTCGTTTGATATCTGCTAGTACTATTCTCACTGTCTCATGAAATTTCTTCCCTTACTGTCTCACACCCACTCCAATTCCTTCCCACCCTGCATGGCCCCTGCAGTGTCGACTCACTCACTAGTGACACAAGGACTAACATCTGTGCTACCCACTTTCATCTCACTCAGCCCCTCCCTTTCTCTCATTGTAGGTGAAAATTAGCCATAATAGAGCTGTAGGGAGGACTCCAGCTATTTTCAGTAAGCACTGGTCCAGTGGAGCTGCCAAAATATCTATGTTACGGCAATGAAGAAAGAAATACTATCTATTGCTGTGCTACTCTCCATTTTGTCTCCAGTGTGAATGTATTCTTAATATTCCATAACTTCTACCTTTTGTTCACAATGTGGTCGCTGTTTTGTCTCCTCTAGGTCCAAATGGAATTAACAAGGTCTCTGCAGCCTAGTGGCCAACACCATGAGACATGTCCTCCTTCATATCTGAGGAAAAGATCACAGATACCTTCGAGGATGCACTGGCAACGATGCCTCCAGCTCAGATAAACACACCTTGGTGGGAATGTTAGTTAGATTAGAGTCAGGATTATGCAAGTGAAAATGTCACTACCAGGCCTCTGAAACAGTTCAAGGAAGGAAAGCCCCAGGTCACTGGTACTCGGAGGACTGCAAAAGACCTGCTGAGCCCCATGGCATCAGCAATTGATGCCATCATTGAAATTCACAAATGGTCACAGGAGCAGCAGATATGGCTGTTGGGAACATTGAGCAAGCTATGCAAAGGCTGCAGGATGGCAGCAATGCTGCTAGGACCTTGCTGCCTCTAACATGTGAGCATCGGACTGCCTCCAGGAATGGAGGTTAGCACTATCATAGAGACCCAGGTGCAGCTGGATAAACATAGAATATAAAACATTACAGCACAGTGCAGGCCCTTTGGCCCTCAATGTTGCACTGATCTATGGAACCAATCTGAAGCCCATCCATCCTACACAATTCCACTCTGGTCCATATGCTTATCCAATGATCATTTAAATGTCATTAAAATTGGCGAGTCTACTACCTGTTACAGGCAGTGTGTTCCATACTCTTATTACTCTCTGAGGAAAGAAACTACCTCTGACATCTGTCCTATATCTAGCACCCCTCAACTAAAAGCTGTATCCCCTCGTGCTAACCATCACTATCCAAGGAAAAAGGCTCTCACTGTCCAATTTATCTAACCCTCTGATTATCTTATATGTCTCAATTAAATCATCTCTCAACCTCCTTCTCTCTAATGAAAACAGCCTCAAGTCTCTCAGCTTTCTCTCATAAGACCTTCCCTCCATATGAGGCAATATCCTGGTATATCTTCTCGGAAGCCTTTCCAAAGCTTCCACATCCTTCCTATAATGCGGTGACCAGAACTGCATGCAATACTCCAAATGTAGCTGCACCAGAGTTTTGTGCAGCTGTAGCATGATCTTGTGATTCTGAATCTCAGTCTTTCCACCAATAAAATCCACCACACCATATATCTTCTTAGCAACCTATCAACCTGGGTGGCAACATTCAAGGATCTATGTAAACATGGACACCAAGATCTCTCTGCTCATTTACATGACCAAGAATCTTACCATTAGCCCAGTACTCTGCATTCCTGTTACTCCTTCCAAAGTGAATCACCTCACACTTTTCTGCATTAGACTCCATTTGCCACCTCTTAGCCCAGCTCTGCAGCTTAGCTATGTCTCACTGTAACCTACAACATCCTTTGTCACTATATACAACTCTACCGACCTTAGTGTCATCCGCAAATTTTCTAACCCATCCTTCTCTGCCCTTATCCAGGTCATTTATATAAATGACAAACAACAGTGGACCCAAAACAGATCTTTGCGGTGCCCCACTAATAACTGAACTTCAGGATGAATATTTCCTTCAACCACCACTCTCTGTCTTCTTTCAGCTAGCCAATTTCTGATCCAAACTGCTAAATCACCCTCACTCCCATGCTTCCATTCTTTGTGCAATAGCTTACCATGGGGAACCTTATCAAATGCTTTACTGAAACTCAGACCTGCACTCCATCACTCTAGCCATTGGTGTTTAGCACCTTCAGCAAAGCGAAAGGACACAAGGTGCCTTTTGCTCACTCCAGCTGTTCTGTATTGGTGTCTATGTAATGTTGTTGCCCTTTCAGTGCCCATTGTCGCAGACTGAAACACTTAGCCTGCCCACTGCAGATGTGGTGTTAGTCACTTTCAGCCCCGTTGTGCACTTATAACGTACTACAGCATGGAATTAAACAATTATCACATGGTGACTCGGCCTTTTACTCTTTCGGGGTACATTACTCTAAATGCATAGAATCCTTTCTTGGTAGCCCCCTTCATCAATTCAATTTTTCCCATGCTCCCAGCCAACACTCCTACCTAAGTTTTCATTCCCCTACCTTACAAACCCCAGCCTCAGGCCCATTGAAACAATAAGCCAGATGTAGGAGTGCACTGTCCCCTTGTGTACGTCAGAGTGCTGCAGACTGTTGATGACAAACCTTTCCTTCTCTTTCCCAATCACACTTTCTCTTCAATACTCGATCACATCTTTCTGTATATTTGAATTGCCTCCATTCACAATTGCTATCCCCTCTGTATCCCAGCATGCAAAGTTCTGCTGGCCTCCCAGTTGCAGTATTGAAGTTCCAAACTGCATTGCAAGGGTATCAATGATTTGCCTCAATGATGCAGTGAGGCTGGTACACGTAAGGTGACTATGCCATTGGACATGGGTGCACATGGTCACTACCTATGAAGCATGTTCTGAGGTGCTGGAGCCTGGTCTTCAAGAAGGAAGTCTGTAAACGCAAGCAGCGAGGTGGAGTTACTGCCTGATTTCTGTCTGGTGGATGGGAAAATGTGAAACTGCATAATAATGAGGTGAGATTGGGTAATGCTAATGAGTTGAGCTGCTGCTTGCTACACATCTAGTGATATTCCTAACTTTTCATTATGGTCTAAGGTGTTCAATATGTGGGAGGAATCCACCATATGTCTCATTGACAAATTTTCTATGTATCTGATGTATGATATCAATCACAGTCAGGAACATGATGAGCTCACTGTTGGAAATATGAATGTGCCAACAACTTGTTCTTAAAAGTCAATGTACTACAAGAATACAAGTGAAGTGATGGCTTAGTGGTATTGTCGCTCGATTATTAATCAAGAGACCAGGTAATGCTCTGGGGACCTGGGTGCAAATCCCAACCAAAGCAGATGACTCTTAACTCTTAATTAGAAATGGGCCGACCTAGTCAGCAATGCCCACATCCTATGAGTGAATAAAAAACATTTCTATGATATCTAATCTGATTCTATCTTGCACCATTAATATACTTATCCAATATTGCTCCCTAACCTACATAATTCAAACAGCCCATTCACACGGGAACAGCCTTTTCTCTTCTTTACCCCAAAAGCTCCTCTAAGTCATCCCTTTTCTACAGCTCCAATTCTCTGAGGGTATTGCAGTAACAAAGGAATTTTAAAGACTAAATAAGCCTAATGGTTCTAATCTGGAATTTCTCCAGGGTTTCTATATCATTAGTGATTTGAGAGGGCCTGAACAGTATTCCTGACATGTAAAAGAACTTTTTAAAGGGTCGTATTCATACTTTCCTTTTTCACGTTGCATAATCCTAGCCATACATTTTAATGTTCTGATTTCTTTTGCTACTGATCATAATGACTGAGGGATTTGTGTATTCTAACAGCTGTCTCTCTTTAGCTCAAAGGCCTTAGTTCAGAACACAGCAGCATCTTAATCAGCCCTACCTACGTGCACACCACTCGATTTATCTACATTGAACAGTATCAGCCAGATGGGCATCATTCCTCCATCGCATCTCAATTCGACTGCAATGATTTCTTCCCTTCTATGGTTCTACTATCAAAACTTTTCTATCATCCACAAATTATCTAAATAGTCCCATATTCCTCAACATTTTTGTGTAGTGAGCGGTAGTTTCAGATAACTTTTTAAAAAATATTATTACTTCTTGTACTGTAAGGAGACTTTGTAACACATAGGATTTGTTTTGCCACAAACTCTCCTGCCCTATTCAGTATTTTGGTCGAACTCACAATTTCTCAGCTTTGAATACAGGACTGATTTAACTCAGAGTTGGAACTGAGTGAGTTCAAAAATGTACTTGCCCTCAGTGGTGCAATGAGCAGGTGGTTTTAGATTGCATCAGCATGTCTCATGATTAATTGCCTGTCCAACAATAGAGAGAATGGGTTCAGGAGAATGAATGTCAGGCAGGTGGTCACTGGAGAAAGGTGAGGGAATTTTTCTTGACGCTCGGAAAACTGTCATCAATTGATTTTTGGAAGAATCTTATGACAAGAAAGGTTGGAGGAGATTCCAGGCCATAAGAGGATTAGACTTTCCTGGAGCTTTCACCAACTCCTTGCCTTGCAGGACAAGGATTCAAATCTTGGGTCTCTTGCTCCTCTTGTAACTAACCCCTGTGGCTTCACTGTAGAAATCATCAGTGAAATTGGCAGTCAGTGTCTGATGATGGCACCTCTTTGAATACAGAGGACATAGAACATAGAACATTACAGCTCAGTACAGGACCTTCGGCCCTCGACGTTGCGCCACCCTGAAGCCAATCTGAAGCTCATGTAACCTACACTATTCCATACTCATTCATATGCCTATCTAATGACCATTTAAATGCCCGTAAAGCTTGCAAGTCTACAATTGTTGCAGGCAGCGTGTTCCACGGCCCTACTACTCTCTGAGGAAAGAAACTACCTCTGACATCTGTCTTATAACTATCACCCCTCAATTTGAAACTATAACTCTCACCCCTCATGTTAGCCATCACCATCCTAGGAAAAAGGTTCTCACTGTCCACCCAATCTAACCCTCTGATTTTTTTATATGTCTCAATTAAGTCACCACTCAACCTTCTTCTCTGTAATAAAAACAGCCTCAAGTCCCTCAACCTTTCCTCATAAAACCTTCCCTCCATACCAGGCAACATCCTAGTAAATCTCTTAAGAACACTTTCCAAAGCTTCCACATCCTTCCAATTATGTGGTGACCAGAGCTGCATGCAATACTACAAGTGGGGCCACACCAGAGTATTGTACAGCTGCAGCATGACCTCATGGTGCTGAAACTCAATCCTTCTACTAACAAAAGCTAACACACCATATGCCTTCTTAACACCCCTATCAACCTGGGTGGCAATTTTGAGGGATCTATGTACATGGACACCAAGATCTCTCTGCTTATCTACACTGCCAAGAATCTTACCATTCGCCCAATACTCTGCATTCCTGTTACTCCTTCCAAAATGAATCACTTCACACTTTTCTGCATTAATCTCCATTTTCCACCTCTCAGCCCAGCTCTGCAGCTTTTATATGTCCCTCTGTAACTTGCAACATCTTTCAGCACTATCCACAACTGAACCGACCTTAGTGTCGTCCACAAATTTACTAACCCATCCTTCTACGCCCTCATCCAGGTCAATTATAAAAATGACAAACAGCAGTGGACCAAAAACAGATCCTTGTGATACACCACTAGTAACTGAACTCCAGGATGAACATCTCCCATCAACCACCACCCTCTGTCTTCTTTCAGCTGGCTAATTTCTAATCCAAACCACTTAATCGCCCTCAATCCCATGCCTCGTATTTTGTGCAGTAGCCCACCAAGGGGAACTTAAACGCCTTACTGTAATCCATACACAACATATCAATGGTTTTACCCTCATCCACCTGTTTGGTCACCTTCTCAAAGAGTTCAATAAGATTTGTGAGGCATGACCTATCCTCCATAAAACTGTGTTGACTATCCCTAATCAACTTATTTCTATCGAGATAATTATAAATTCTATCTCTTATAGCCTTTTCCAACACTTTACACACAACTGAAGTAAGGCTCACTGGTCTATAATTACTAGGGTTGTCTCTACTCCCCTTCTTGAACAACAGAATAAGATTTGCTATCTTCCAGTCTTCTGGTAGTATTCCTGTAGATAATGACAACATAAAGATCAAAGCCAAAGTTTCGGCAATCTCCTCCCTGGCTTCCCAAAGAATCCTAGGAAAAATTCCATCCGGCCCAGGGGATTTATCTATTTTCACACTTCCCAGAATTTCTAACACTTCCTCCTTATGAACCTCAATCCCATCTAGTCTAATAGCATGTTTCTCAGTATTCTCCTTGACAACATTGTCTTTTTCCAGTGTGAATACCGAGGAAAAATATTCATTTAGCGTTTTAGTATATTTAAAGAAATTTCACGTATGTTCTTGTCATCTGCTCAGATTTCAAATCATGCCGAGGAAGGAGGCAGGATATCAGAGTTTGGCAGCAGGAACATTTCAGGAATCTCTCTCCAGTGATTTTAAATGTTCTTTGCACAGTATCCACCAATTGTCAGGATTCAAATCACCCCTTAAGTGTTCCTAATTTGTTGAATCATGGAATCTGACGGTAGAGAAACACAACATTTCATCATAAAGGCTATGCTAGCACATTTCTCCCAAAGAATTACTTAAGTTAGCACTTGCTTGTTCTGCATTCCATGTAATTATAAAAGCACACAGCAAATTACAAAACATTTGGCATCTGTTCTTTCTGTCCTGCTACTGCAGCTTTCTGAAAGACCTATACAATTTTTCTAATTAATATTCCTCATTTTCATTCAGCTATCAAATTGCCACTTGAAATTATTTGTGCTGGCTTCAACAATGATTTATGGTAAATAATTTCACATTCTAATTATTAATTGTTCACATTTATGCTCTCATTTACCATCTCATTCCCCCTCTTCACTGGTATCATGCCAGTTAATGCATGCTACACTAGTTTCATTACCTTATAGTATTTCTATATATTACTCGAAGCTGCACACACCTGCAAGTGTCACTGAGTTCCTTTGCAAGTACAGCATTACCTGTCAGTTTTGCTATTTTAAAATTATTCTCTGCATTTGGGCTTTATAGAGTCATAGAGAGGTACACAGAAACAGACCCTTTGGTCCAACTCGTCCATGCCTACCAGATATCCCAACCCAATCAGGTCCCACCTGCCAGCACCAGGCCCATATCCCTCTAAAGCCTTCCTATTCATATACCCATCCAGATGCCTTTTAAATGTTGCAATTCTATTCGCCTCTACCACTTCCTCTGGCAGCTCATTCCATACACTACCACCCTCTGTGTGAAAAAGTTGCCCCTTAGGACTCTTATATATCTTTCCCCTCTCACCATAAAGCTATGCCTTCCAGTTCCACACTCCCCCACCCCAGGTAAAAGACTTTGTCTACTTGTCTTATCCATGCCCCTCATGATTTTGTAAACCTCTTTTCATCAACAGTGTGGGAAATTCCCCAATTACTTTTGTTTTCGCATCCCATGGCACAATATGTCCATGTCCAATAACATGGCTCAGGAAGGTGACTTGGGCTTTGGCAAATTCACTTTTAACTGGATTTACCACTAAGCCTGCCTTCTGAAGTCAATTGAACTAGTCCAATAAATGCTGTTAATGTTCCTTCCACGAGTGACTAAAAATTGGCAGGTCATCAATATACACCACACAGTTGGGTAATCGGGCAGTGATCTTATTAGTTAGTTTCTGAAATGTGGCTGCTGTGTTTTTTATAACAAATGGCATGACTTTGAACTGATATAGTCCATTTGGCATTATGAAAGCCGAAATTGCCTTTGCGCTTTCTGACAAAAGTACTATCAGTAACCTCTAAGCAAGTCCAACTTAGAAATGCAAGTTGCTTGTCCCATCTTTATGACACAGTCCTCCAGCCATGGAATTGGAGATGCATCAGTCTTTGTAACTGCATTGACTTTGCGATAGTCCACACGTAACCATTGGGTACCATTTGGCACCATGACTATGAGTGAGCCTCCAGTCACTATAACTCACTTTGATTATGCCATCTTGGAGCATGGGTTCTATCTCCTTCTGAATTTGTGCCAACTTTAGAGGGCTATGCCTATGAGGATGTTGCTTAATCAGAACATCATCTCCTCTATCTACATTATGCACAATTAGATTAGTACTTCCGCATATCTCCCCATGTGATAGTAATGACTCTTTCAGGTCATTTCAATTTTCTGGTGGAAGGTTACACAATAATTTATCCCAATTTTTGAAAATTTCCTAATTTTCCAATTTGATTTAAGTAATATCCAATTCAGAATCTTCTGAACTTGGTTCTTCCTTCTGTGCTGTAATCATTAACACCTTCTCCTCTTGCTTTCCTTCCCTGTCAAAATACCTTTTGAGCATATTCACATGACATATTCTGTGAGATTTCTTGCTGTCTGGAATACTTAATAATAGTTCACCTCACTCAATTTCCTCTCGATTTGATAAGGTCCACTAAACTTTGCTTTTAAAGGTTCACCTATTACTGGAAGTAACACCAATACCTTATTCCCACTGGCAAAACTGCAAATTTTTGATTTCTTGTCCACTTCCTGCTTCATTGTATGCTGCAATACTCTTAACTGCTGTCTAACCAACTCCCCAGCTCTATTTAGTCATTCTCTAAAATTTGACACATAGTCCAAATGGGTACTCTCTGACTTTTGACTTATTAAAATCTCCTCAATCAATTTTAATGGTCATTTTACTTCATGCCCAAAAATTAATTCAAATGGATTGAATTTGGTTGACTCATTTGGTGCATCTCTGATTGCAAAAAGCACAAACAGAACTCCCTTATCCCAATCATCTGGAGAGTCCTGACCATAAGCCCTCAACAAAACCTTTAATGTTTAATGCCACCTTTCTCTAGCTCCCTGAGATTCTGGGTGGTACACAGTAGATTTGAATTGCTTTATTCCCAAGCTATTCATAATCTCCTTGAGTGAAGTTTGACCCTGGATTTGACTGTATCTCTATTGGTAGTCCGTATCCAGTGAAAAATTAGAGTAAATCTTCTACAACTCTTTTAGCTGTGATATTGTGTAATGGGACTGCCTCAGAAAATCTAGTCGATACATCCATTTTTGTTAATAAACACTTATTCCAACTTTATTTTTGAGGTAGAGGACCTACACAATCAATCAAGTCTCTAGTGAAACATTCCTCAAATGCTGGAATAGGTATTAAAGGTGCAGGTTTCATTATGCCTGTGGTTTTCCAATTAGTTAACATGTATGACACATTTGGCAAAATTTAACTACATCCTTGTGTCGTCCAGGCCAATAAAAATGTCTTCGTATTTTAGCTTGTGTTTTCCTCACTCCTAAATGATCTCCAAGTGGTAGCTCATGCACCACTCATGTCTTGGAGAAAATGTGGAGAATCACCAGGAGATGCAGAGAGTTCTTCAAGAAGTAGGTCTTTTATTTGCAAACAAAAAGACCTTGACACTGAGAAAGCAGATTTTCAAATGTCCCCGAACCTCAGGGTCCATGGTTTTTTATATTTTTTTATCACGTTTCTGTTAGCTTATCAGCATGTCCAACTATATTAATCAAAGTACTTTACTCTAGCTACACAATAAACCAGTGATGTTAGTTCCTATTATCTCTTCAGTTGTACACTCTACTTAATGTTATTCTAATGTCATAGTTAGATATTTAGTGTCATCTTTTGCAATAATGGTCTTTCATTCTAGACTCTATTTTCCTAATGTCATGATTAGATAGTTATTGCCAATAGTCTCAAGCAGACTGACTCTACTAACTATTAATTTGATATTTAATGTCATTTCCCAAATATTTGTCTCAATCTTGTCATAATGATACTTAACAAGGAGGCTACCTTTACTAATTGTGTTAGCTCATTTCACCATAGTGACCTTTCAGCCTCAACCTTACTCCACTAATTGGTGTAAGAGCATTCTACTATTCTTATCCTATCCTGCATTCCACAGACCCTTTGCAACAAATTGCCAGTGGTCTTCATGCTTGAACCCTTCCTTTGCTTTCATGCTGTTTATTTTCCATACTCACAGCATCCCCTTTCCATACCCTACTGGCAAATTAATCTGAATGAACTTCTGCCCATTTCTCATTTGCTTGAATATGTGATGGTCTCCATTTTCTCACTAAGACACTATTTGTTAAGTAATAACACACAGGGATGCATTCACTCTCTTTCTCTGTGAATGCCTTTTGATACAACAGCTTTAAGTTCTCATCTTTCAGTTGTAACTCAATAAGTTTGTAAGAGCATTTGAACTTTAGAAACTGACATTTACACAAGAAAGTCAGCACATACAAGATGGAGATGAAGGCTGAAGGTAGGCTTAAGGTGTAAGAGCAGAGAGTTAAAACGGCAAGGTTAGCAGCTGAAGTGGCTGATGACTATGAGCTGGTCCATAAAACACGGTTTGGCTTCCAGAATCAATTTTAATCCATGAGCCATTGAAATTGGGGCAAAGAGAAATCCTCACATGGAAAGGAAAAGGTAGATCTCAGTGAAGATCGTAAAGATAACTTACCAAACTAACTAAAGCTCACTCCCATTGCCGTCAATCAGCATTCATCATGTCCAGTTGTATTTGGATCAGACCTAATGCTGAATGCTGTTTAATTTTCACTGGATGAAGTGTAAGTTTAATGTCTTACACATTATCTTTGAGTCGAAACGTGTGGTGCTGGAAAGCATAGCTGGTCAGGCAGCATCCGAGAAGCAGGACAGTCGAACACTTCGAGCATCAGGAAGAGCCTGATGAAGAGCTCATGCTGAAAACATCAACTCTCCTGCTCCTCAGATGCTGTCTGACTAGCTGTGCTATTCCAGTACCACATTTTTCAACTCTAATCTCCAGCATCTGCAGTCCTCACTTTCTCCTAGTACATTATCATTGAGGAATGGGTGAGAAACATAAAAGACAATGGAAATAGAGCACAAAATTACTTAAAGGATAAAACTGTCTGATGATCATCCAGGGTGTAAGATCTAATAAAGCTTGAATTGTCTGTGTGAGTACCACTTGACAAATGTTCAGTACCAAAGGTCCCAGTTATTGCACGTTGTAGCACAGCAGGTTGAATATTATACAAAATTTTAATAAAGCGTTTGCATTATTATATCAACACCTCCCAGCAGGTTTCAAACATTCCATGTTCTGCCGTTATTCTTTTTTTAAATCATTGATTCTCATCACTAGTTCTAGGTAATGGAGAACAGCACATCCCCCTTAGTTGCTGTGAATTTAATTTCATTGAACCTATTAGGTGACAAATACAGCGATTACATTCTAAGGCACTATTGATACTCATGCGACTCAAATGCACAAGAGTGTGTAATGTGGCATGAATGCAATAAATATAACTTTTTAGCAAACTTAACCCGATTCTCTATTTCCTGGCAGTTACTTGTAATTACCATGCTTGATTTCCTTGCATTCCTGAGGGAGGTTTGGGGATAACATATGATTGCAGGCTTATGATTTTAACGACCTTCAGTTCTGCAAAGCATTGTGTTGTACTTCAGAGGCAAGCTCCAGTTTGCAAGCTGGAGAAAGCTGCATTGACGGTACAGCAGATTTTACCAAAGCGATATGCATAGTTTGAGCACAATGAGGCATGAAAGCAATAGTGATTACATCCCAGGCAAGACAAACACCAAAGCCTTTGAACAGCAGGTTTTCTGCCGCTAGGGCACATTTATCTTTACACATTTAGGGAAGCATTTGCATGGGAAGTGTGCAATCCCAGAAGTGCAATCAATGAAGTGGCAGCAGCAGCATCACGGCAAATTAACTTGCCACTTAGCATTGGCATTGAGGGCAAGTCAAATCCAGAGAGGAGGTGGAGGCAATGCAGGTCGAGAATGACTGAAATTGACTGAAAGGAGCTCTACTGACTACAAATAAGGTCAGCTTTTATTCAAGGCTGAAACTTTATTGCTGGAACAGCACAGCAGGTCAGGCAGCATCTAGGGAACAGAAGATTCGACGTTTCGGGCACATGCCCTTCTTCCTGAAGAAGGGCATGTGCCCGAAACGTCGGATCTTCTGTTCCCTAGATGCTGCCTGAGCTGCTGTGCTGTTCCAGCAATAAAGTTTCAGCTTTGATCTCCAGCGTCTGCAGACCTCACTTTCTCCTCCAGCTTTTATTCAAAAGCTATCTCTGGGTTGTCAATCTTCTGAGAATACTGACCATAGCATGCACAGAACATGAGACCAGCAGTTGAAAAATGAATTTTAGGTACAAGTTTAAAGGTAGAACACACAATGGTAACTCGGGAGGCTCTTCAATACTGGAAGATGGACTCTGGATTTCAGGCATTAAAATTTGTACATCCTCCACCTGAAATACTGGCCATTTAGATTCCCATTCATACCTCGAGAGTGTGGTGCTGGAAAAGCACAGCAGGTCAAGCAGCATCCAAGAAGTAGGAGAATCGACTTTTTGGACATGATTCAGGAATAATGCCCAAAACGTCGATCCTCCTGCTCTTTGGATGCTGCCTGACCTGCTGTGCTTTTCCAGCATCACACTCTCGACTCTGATCTCCAGCATCTGCAGTCCTCACTTTCTTCCATTCATACCTTGGCATAACCAGCAACTTTAGATGTTTCTGCTTGGCATTCCTCTAGTATTGGCTGAAGCTGCAGGTTGCCCTGGGAAAAAAACATGCAGATATGCCTGGAATAAATTTGCAGCCAATTTTCCTCAAGAGGACTCATTTTCTTTGAGTAACAAGGGAAATTAAGCTTAATCCATTTATCATTTCTACACAGGAAATGATAAGGTGAAGATGCCATAAAGACACAAGGAATGAGACAATGATATGCTTGTTATATTTTAGGTAGATTACTCTTTTTTTTTTCCCAAGTTCAAATTCTCTAGTCATTCCCAGGAGTTGAGCCTGAAAAGTTCACACTCTGAGATTTTTTTTCTTTTGCTCATAAGATGAAAGCTTCACTGGCAAGGCCAGTACTTATTGCCCATCTCCAACTGCCGTTGACAAAGTGGAAGTGAGCTACCTTCTTGCGGTCTCCCTGTGTGTCTTTCAGCCTGGCATGGTGGTCTCTTGGCATGGTGGTACCAGTCTTTTTAGGTCATTCCAGAATGATCTTCCAGTTTTGAGAGCCTCGAGATGAAGCCTGGTTCGGTCTGGAGTCAAGGCCCGATCCAGACTGGAGGCTAAGTGCCAGTGTGGACTAGGTTGGATGGATTGTTATTCTGAACTTTTTATTTCTCTATTTTCTAATTTATTCCTATGATCTGTCATGCTGGACTTCTTATTTCTTTATTTTTCTGACTTTTTCCTCAGAACCTCTACTGAAGAATCTGTACCAACGTACCTTGTACTTAAGATGGCACCGTAAGTGGTGACTTGTAAACTTAGCACTCTACTCAATTGAGTACATGTGACAATAAGCCTAATTCAATTCAATTCAATTTCTTCAACTGCTGCAGTGATATAACTACACAGGAAACCCCAGAATTTGGATCCAGAATCACTTGGAACCTATAACACAATTGCAAATGAAGATGGTGTGTGGCTTGGAGAGAATCTTGCATGTCATCTTAACACCAATGCTTTGTGCCCTTGTCCTTCTTGATTTGACCAATAAATTTTTATAATGACCAAAAAGCAAACAGAAAGCATTTACTGCTGTCACACTTGGCATATGCAAGAGAACCAGAACTCCATTCTGTTCAGTTTTGATGATTGTCAGAATCAGAGCAATATGGCAAGGGCTTTTCTTTAACTTCTTTCCTCATTGGTTACACTGCACCATATCATGTAGGACCAGCTCGACCAGTTCTAAAAAAAAACACTTCACCCAAAATAAAAGCAGACAGTGCTGGAAATACTCAGCAACATTTATGGAGAGAGTTAACATCTTGTTTTAACTTCTGATTCCACAAACTAAAGAAAATACTCCTGATGCAGAGATTGGTTTCCTCTGAGTTGAGCTCAGGTGAACTGCAGGAGACAAACTGTTCTCATCTGGACTCTACATTTCCGTTCTGAAATCAAAACAAAACAAATTATTAAGTGCTTGTCAAACACTCTAACATCTTATTCCATTAGCACTCCAGGGGTTCTCCCAAGTCTTTGATTGCTGTCACATGTCTTCTTGGAATTTTATCTCATTTAAATATATAAAAATCTGACAGTGCTTGATGAATTAGATGCAGACATGATGTTTGATCTGGCTGGGATTGGGATTCAGGGCAAGGGCTCATCATCTCAAGATACGGTGAGACTATTTCAGAATGAAATGATGAGAACATTCTTCAATTTAGAGGTCAACTCATTGAAAATGGATGAGAAAGAAATTGATTTCTGCAGGTTAAAGTTATCAAGTAGAATAAGGAGAGAGCAGAAGTTTGGCACTAAGATAGAGGATTAGTCATAATTATGCAAATAGAGGCCTGGGTTGGAGGATTGTGAGTGTCTGTGAGAGAGAGTGTATATGTGTGTGTAAGTGTATAGGGGTCTAAGTCTGTGAGAGGATGCATGTGTGAGTTTGGGAGTGTGTGTGGGTGTCTGGGGTGAGGGGTTGTGAGTGTATGTGTGTGTGAGAGAGAGAGAGAGAGAGAGAGAGATTCGTGTACCGCCGGAATGCATCTGGGAGGATTAACACACAGTGGAATACACAACTAATCTTGGAGTAAAATGGCGGCATTTGGATGGGTATGTGAATAGGAAGGTTTTGGAGGGATATGGGCCGGGTGCTGGGATACCTGGTCGGCATGGACAGGTTGGACTGAAGGGCCTGTTTCCATGCTGTACATCTCTACTTATAAAAATGCTAGCTATGTGGATCAGCCAATACCTGTGAGATGAAAAGTGTTAGTCATATGTTGTTAGAATTATAGGAAACTGGATGAGCTTTAAAACTATAGGTATATGGATGTGGGTTACTGCTATTAAGATTCTGGCTTAAGAAATGGTCAGAAAGTCATTCTTAAAAAGTGACCTAGACACACCGTAAAATGTTATAAAGTAGGAGGAGACATTAGCCATTTGGGCCACCAAAGCTTCTCTGCTATTTGCATAATTATGACATCTTCTATCTTAGTGCCAAACTTCTGCTCTCTCCTTATTCTACTTGATACCTTCAACCTGCAACTTTTCATCTCTTTGTGGTATCTCCCTTTGATTACCAGTTGTTCTGTCATTCTCTCATTGCTCTCTCTGGAGTTTGCTCTCATGTGCTCTCATTCACATGCTCTCTTGCTCCCATTTTCTTTCCTTCTCGCACCTGTTTTCTTTCTCTCCCCCCCCTCTCTCTCTCTCTCTCTCTCTCTCTCTGTCTCTCTCTGTGTCTCTCTCTCTGTGTCCCTGTCTCTCTCTCTCTCTCTGTCCCTGTCTCTCTCTCTCTCTCTCTCTCTGTCCCTCCCTCCCCCTCCCCCTCCCTCTCCCTCTCCCTCTCTCTCTCTCTCTCTCTCTCCTCTCTCCTCTCTCTCTCCTGCACTGTCCTCACCATGTGCTTCCTTTGTCTGCTCTTCTCCCTTTTAAAAGTGCTGTTGTTTAGACTTTTTTTCCAACAATGCAACACCATATAAAACAGTAATTGCTGCTCCTGGGATTCGAGGAAATCACCTCCAACACCTAAAATACGTCAAAAAAAGGAGCAGCTCTTACAGCCAGAAATTTTTCCCGTCCTCCATCTTGGATTACCTACAATCCCCTTCCTTACCCAGAATTCTCTTCTTTGGAGACTAAAATTCGTGATATCATTGCAAGAACTGTTAAGTAGAGTTAGCTAATGCAATTTTATGTTCCAACCTCCAGAGTAGTCTCCAGGGTAGATATGGTTCAAAATATTTCCATTTTGCATGATGTTATTTGCTGTTTTACTTCATTTGCAGAAGAGGTGCCAGTGTTTGAACTGTGGCCTCCTCTCATTTTCTTAAAAGCAAAAAGGCAATGTAATTTGTTTTTTGTTGCAATAATGGAGTTATTCATGGTGAACTTTTTTGGGTGGACTTTACTAGCTCCAGGATAGGGAGGCTGCAAGGTAGGGGAGCCTGTAAAACTGTAAGGACAGATCCCCAACATGTTTCAGTCACCAGGACATTTTTCTAGCAGCAGAAAGGGGTTGACACCAAATTAGCATAATAAGGACCCAATTTAAAGACCTTTATGGATTCACTAACAATTTGCCAATAATCAATTAACAATGCTTTCTTATTACCCAAATTTGGACATGATTTAAATGGAAATAATAATCAGAAGAGATGCATAATGAGTGATATCAGAGTTATATAGATGTCAGATCAGATCACATGTACATTCCCAACAGTGGTGGGAGCACATCTGGTCTAGAAAAAAAAGACTGAATATCAAATTAGCTCAATTCACATTGCTTCAATTTTTCTTTAGTGTAAAGCAGACCTTACATTTCATATCCAGTGGCAATAAAGAACAGGCTTTCATCTGTCTTTTCAGGCATGAGACTGCTGACTTCTTACAGCTTCAGCACACGTCTGGTCTTGTCTGCTTTCTCTACCGAGAGCTGCCTCACCCACTGATTGAGTACTGCCTGGATCTTCTGTTTTGTTTAAGATCCATATAATGGCATTGCCAATATTTCCCTTTCACCAAAACTACTATTTATCTTGCAAAGTGCTACATGAGTTTGAAAGACATAATACAATTCTAAGCTTTATAGAGGAAATGTTTTATGACCTTTAGACTTTCCTCCAACTTTAATAATCCAATTTTCTATTCTGTTTTGTTTTACATAAGGAATACGAAATTTCACACTGGTTTAAGAATTTCAGTCAATTCTGATGAATTGCACATAGTGATGTGAATTTGTCTGCAGCAACCTGTTTAAGCAGTGACCTTAATCTTCATGTAATTATCTTGTGCTGACATTTATAGATCCCTTATCCATTGTAAAGCCATGCTGAGAGCTGCCTGCTGGTCTCTAGGCTGCACAGTTCTGGAGGTGAAACCTGCAGGAGATGATCAAACACAGATCAAGTCGGGAACATATGGGAAAGGTAGTAAGTTGGTCCTTTGTGTTTTTGTATAATCTTTCCCTTTCCACAATCATCCAATTTTGGCTCCCTGTCTGTGTCTCTGTCTGTCTCAATTTATCTGTCAACATATCTGCATATACTAACCATTCTAACTATCAATTCCCATATTTGATCATGTTAATTTTTTCCATACAAATGTAATAACCTTCAAATTACGCCATGTAAAAGCTATGCCATGCAAAAATGCCATAAACACAAAAATGTCAATTTTGTGTAAAATTTCTAATCTATTTGAAAGAGAGAGGTTACAGTAAGATGCAGACAAAATACATTTATATACCACACAATATCTGTACACTCATCTTAAACATTGAATTATAAGACTGCTGATGTTTTAGTCCATTATTCTCCCTGTAGAAACTTTTATGATCAACATGAGAACAAAGGAGGAGTAGGGTATTCAGTCCCTCAAGCCTAGTTTACCTTTCTGCATTATGCTGATCATCTACCTCAATGTCATATTTCCATTTGCCTTCAAGTCATTAGGGATAAAAATCTTTAAATCTCTGTCTTCAATGTACCTAGTGACTCAACTTACACAATCCATTGAAGTAGTGAATCCCAAAGATTCACCAACCTCTGAGTAATGATGATCTTTCTCATCTCAGTGCTAAATGGATTGCCTTTTTTTCTGAAACTGGCTCTGGACCCCACAACCAGGGAAAACATCATTTCAGCTTTTACTCTGTTTATCCATTTAAGAATTCTGCTTATATGTATGAGATTTCCACTCATGCTTTTAAACTACACAGAATACAAAACCTGTTGCCTCATGGAACAGTCCCATCATCCCAGTAATCAGTCTGGAGAACCTCCACTGTATATCTGTATATCAAGTACATTGTTCCTCAGGCAAGGCTCCAGCCTGCTCACATGCCTGCCGTGATTTCTTCAGTGTTTTCTACAATCAAAGCAATACCTTTTGCTCCTGTGCTCAAATCCTCTTTGATAAAGGCTAACATATCACTCACCTTACGAATTGCCTGATTCACTTGCCTGCCAGCTTTCAGTGACTTAAAACAGGGACACCTACATCTCTTTTCTTTTATGTTTAAGTTTGCAATACTAACTTTCTCAATGTCATAGTTGTCTGTTGTAACCAATATACATTTCTCTCGATTATCTAGTGAAAGGTTTACAAGCGATTATTGACAGTCTACTGGCATAGATGACATCAGTTCCCAGTAGTTTATTGAAGCTGAACATGTCTTTCTCTCCTGCTGAGGTCCAGAGACTTAGTAACTTTAGGTTTTTCAGCCAGTTGCATGCTATGCTCAGGCGAGTTACACCTGGGAGACTGAAAGTAAAACTGGAATGAAAGTCCAAAACTATTTGGATTTCAAATGCTTTGAAATGAGATGGTGTGATATTAGTGTGCAATCTCGAGTGTGATCATTTAAAAAAAATCTGTGATCTTAATGGTATTCACATATGTTATCAATGCTTTTGCTAAAATAGGAGGCAGGAACAAATGTTGCAATTGTATACAGCATCACTTTAGTGCAAAGTAGTCTGAAATAATCCTTTCTCCTGATAACATAATAAGTTCCTTATCTTCCACTGAACACTATTGTGGTTACATGCTTTTCGATTCAGCTACCTTTATACTTCTTCCAAATGATTACCTATATTTACAGTTGCCTTTTCTTTTGATATTTCTCATATGAATGGCAAAGAAACACAATCAGCACAGCTGGTCAGAGAATAGTAAAATAAATAAATTGCACCGAATGCAGTCAATCGATAAAAATGTGCAATATAAATTCACCAAGGAAATATCCAAGTGAAGAAACAGCACAATGGCTGACTCTCGGTTCATATAAAAAAATGATAATTCATGTAGGAGACTCTAGATAGCTTCCAGGAAATGAAATTGGAATCTGATAATCTATTGTAATTAGCTGTACACAATAAGAGTTTGTGTTCATTTCCAAAAGGACTTTTGCAGCTCAGTGGTAGTGCCCCTGCCTTTGGATCAGCAAGACCCAGGTTCAAGCCTCACCTGCTCTAGAGACAAATCTCTCAGCAGCATGTTTAGAAAATATCTGCAAGAGCAATTAGGTGGGTTCTTGTTGTGCAATGGTAATGTTTCTATCCCTGGGCCAGATCGCCATGGTTCTATTCCCAGTTGTTCAAAAGGCATTGTAATGACATATCTGAATAGGTTGGTTAGAAATATCCACAGGGACAGCTGGCTGCTTTTAAACAGTCAACAAAAGATAACCAGGAGGAAATGATTTGCATTGTCTAAGAGATTTTGTTTTTTACCCTGACTTGTCCCATTTCCCTTACTGGTGTTTCTGTAATTATTCTCACTTGTACAAATGTCTATATCAGAAATAACCCAAATAACATAATCAGCACCTTCAGGCCAATGAGAGCTTTTATTACATCATTCATAAAAGCAAAGTGGATGGTTTCAATTGTTACATTTCCACCCAAAGTATTCCACTCTGAAAGCCCTTATAAAAATCATTATCCTGTCTAAACACTGATACCTGCAATTTTCCAAAGATTTAAATCACTATTTTTCTTTTAATGACTGTTGTCAACCAACATTCAGTGGATGGAAGAATTTGCGGAAATGAGCACAGACCCATAGAGAATGAATATTGGAGATGATGTTCCAATTACACTGGGTAGAGAGAGGGGGACATAATTAAATCTGAAAGTTAAGTGGACCTTTCTAACTTACTCAACACCCCTACTCTAACTGATTACACAAATTAACTTGATTATGGTTATTAATGTAAAACGATTCCCTTTTAACAGATCAGTCCTACTTGCTAAACTTTTTACCAGGTCATTTAAAACCTCCTCCAGAACAAATTAATTATTTATTGAATCATTCATACAAATTGCTTTCTGGATCTCCCTGGTAACTTATTCCACAATAGTTTTGTGCAAAAGAGAGAACTTTTTAGTCTTTCCCTTCCAAACTCCACCCCCCACTTCTTCATTTTAAATTTAAAATAAGGACAGCCAAAATAATCCAAGCTACCAGTATAATTCAGACTGCTGCTCAGATACAGTGGGGCCACTGCAGTATTGAGATAAAAACTTCCAGAATAAAAGAGAGACTGAGGCTGCTTTTGCTGTCTCCGATAGACTTAAAACGACACATGAGATTACAGTATTTATGAGAGATATGGGGAATTCTGCTGATGTACAGGCCAATATTTATCCTTCAATCAACATGTGTCCATCAGATTAGCTGATCATTAACTCATTGCTGGTTGTGGGACCTTGCTGTGCACTAATGATCTGTCATGTTTCCAAAGTTGTAATAGTGACCACATTGCAAAAGGCATCATTGGTTATTTGGGAACCCTACTGTTATGAAGGCCAGGTTTTTCCTTCTTTTTTAATGGATGGCATTGCAGAAATATCCTGTGGTATTGTAAGCTAAAGGATGGTCATTATATTTCCCATCATTGACAGCATTGATAAAAGATTTCCAAAGTATTTCGCTTATTCCAGTTATGGAGGGAGTGAACACTGACTCCTGAGATGGCAGGGCAGATGTATGAAGAAAGGTTGGACTGTATTAATATTTTTATAGGATTATATACACGAGAGTTCAGAAGAATGAATGGGGTTTCAGAAGAATTTTAAAAATTCTAATAAGGCTAGACAGGAAAATGCAGGAAGAATGTTCCAATCTCTGGGATGTCCAGAACCAGGGGTCAGTCTAAGGATATTGGGGGCTACTTAGATCTGAAGATAAATTTCTACATCCAGACAGAGGTGAGCCTGTGGAATTCTCTGCCACAGAAAGTTTTATTGAGGTCAAAATATTGAATGTTTTGAAGAAGGAGTTTGATATAGTTCTTCGAGCTAAAGGGATCAAAGGCTGTGGCAAGCAAATGAGAGCAGGGTACTGAATAAGATGATCAGCCATAATCATATTGAAGGGCAGAGCAGGCTCAAACGGCTAAATGGCCGACTGCTGCATCTGTTTTCAATGGTCATATGATTCCTGGTACCATCCTCAACTGAAATTATCATTTAGTAAAACCAAGTTAAATATTATGAAATTAGCATTGCCATTATGTGCTTTAAGTCTTCACAACAGTGTGTTAAAAAGTTGTTGAAGCTACCTGTGTTACTGATTCACTCACAATCTTGAACTCAGTTTCTGTCAATTTTGGCAAAGAAACTACCACACATAAGGTGCCCAAATGTTTCAATTACACTTCTCATTGCCATGGAAAAGCAGCCAACATCATCAAAGACCTCTCCCACCCTGGTTATAATTTCTTGCAACATCTCCCATTAGACAGAAGATACAAAAGTTTCAGTAAATGTACCAACAGGTTCAAGAACAGCTTCTTCTGCTGTTATTAGACTGCTGAGTGGATCTTTCAAACTTCAAATCTAATGCTGATCTTGCTTTTTTACACCTCCTGTGCAACCATAACTTTGTAATTGTAACCACGCTCTACTTGTCCTTGTATGTTATAATCTGCCTATATTGCACGCAAAACAAAACTTTTCACTGCACTTAGGTACATGGGACAACAATAAATCAAATCAAATATCAAATAAAATGAATATGTCAACACTGATAACCAATTAATATTTATCCATATTGTAATGGTGAGAATCCTGTCAAAAAATCAATTCTCATTTACTATCAATAAAATTGAATGGTTTGGGTTAAAAATAAGTTTAAATCATGTTTAGATTATTAGATAATTACTAAATTTGAAGCTATAAGAAACACACAAAGCTATATTTATGTATGTCCATACTCATTTGTATCAACTGAAGTATTCTCAAACATCAATTGTGCTCTACTCCCCAAAGTGATTAAAACTTTAAGCTACTCTATAGTTTCCTACCCTGTTAGTTTGCTCAAATCATCTAAATGAAGGTATGCTGTTCTAAAACCATGCTTCTGCTCAGTTCTTGAATTGCACTATTTAAGATCTAATAACAGTATATTATCTATTATCTGTTGAAGTCAGAAAAAATGTTACAAACAAGAACATATGGAATAGAACATAGTCTTTTTTGACTTATTTAATAATTAAAGTGTTTCTGTCTTTCAAGGATACCAAAGGTACAATGAAAATGTGTTACAGTTCACTATATGTCATATATTATGAAAGCTATAACCACATTAATTGATTGTTTTCAAGGAACTCCCAAATGAGAAGAGCTCAGAATCCAAACTTGAAAATGTATCCAGTAAGCTAAGCATCCTCAACCTCGACCAGACAAAAGATGGCCTGAGTGTTGTCAGTGTGAAGCATTCAACAACCAGTGATATGGACATTCATGGTGATACTTCCTTAACCATCGGCCCCAATGTGCAGCAGTTCGAGTCTACGTCACCAAAGTCTTATCAAGAAGCCAAAGACAAATGGAAAGAACTTCCCCCTAAAAAGCCTCTAAAACTGGCTCCATTAGCCCTCCCTGAGGATATCAAGAAAGCCCAACTTGAGAAGCTTAAATACATTCAAATTGAGGGCAAGCGAGCTGCAGAGAAGCTGGCTACTACAGGAGAAATTAGCACTGAACATCAGCCAAGAAAAGAGAGAAATCACAAACAGCTTGAAAGTTTGGAGAAGATAAAATTGGCTGAAAAGACAATTCTGGAAAACCAAAAAACTCCAATGCATCTACTGCAAGAAGTACCATTTCTTCCTGCCAAGATCACAAATTCAATTGCTCACCAGAAATTCAAAGAGTCAGCACTTCCAAGCAAACCCTCGGTATCTAAAACAAATATCAGTGCTAAATCTGCCGTTACACATGATGCACAGAGGTATATTCCTGAGGAAAATCTTATGCCCTCACTCCATCCTGTAAGAGGGAGAATAAAGTTAAGACATGGGAAAGACTATGATAATGGGACACATGATAAGTCTAAGCCTTTAAAGCCATTACGATTAACCTTTAGTAATGGCAACATCAATGAAGAACATAACATTGTAAGCCAGCAGACAACCGATGAACACTGTAAAGCAAGTAAGCTACTTAACAATGCAGCCAGGAGAAAATAGATTAGGAAACCTAATGAACAACAGGCCTAATTTCATCAAATCAAAAGATAAAAGGCAAACAATGGTCAGTTACACACTTTGCAACATTGTCAGTTTGCTTTGAGAAATTGTTTAGCACAGAAACAATACTTAAAGAAATAAATTACAGCAAAATGCCGAAAAATGAATAATCATATTGAGTAAGGAAGTGAACTTATGAAGCATTATGGAAAAGTTTGAGTGCTGTACATCAGATTTAATATTCTATGTACATTTTGTTTTTCATATTTTCCATAGATTGCAATCGATTTTAATCATGAAAGCAGGATTGTTTTTGAGGTTGAGTGACTAAACAAAAATTCACACTGTAAATGACAAATCTGAATAACAAAGGAAAGGAATTTTGAAATATGGTGAAAGGAATAACATTGGGACCAAGCTATTCCCATTGGAAAGCTGATCATCCAAAAAGAAATTCACGTGTGAATATACAAGATGATGGCAACTCATTTAAAATTTCAGCAAGTCTATTTGTTCCGTATGTTATGAATATGCAAGTTAATTTTGAATTCTCTACTATAATTATGGAGTTCCATTATTTATGTGCATCCGAATAGACATATGCCAGTTTGAAAGTGGATATACGTACAGTGGCTAGCACGGAATTAAAAGTAGGTAGTGCCAAGTGCACAGATGGTACCAAGGTGAATAACAAGGCAGACATTCAGCAACTGTATTGATTGCAAATGAAATTTAACCCTTGCAGTACTACATTTCATTATGTCTTGAGTTTGCTTTCTTATTGCAAAGCAAAGCCTTTCTTATAATTGTACAGGCCAAACCAACCAGTCTCCGAAAAGGGCCACATGGATTATGATTAAAAGATTAACCATTGCTCACAACTTACGCAGAAATGAAACTCCACGGAGGCCAGTATCCTGTTACCAAGTCACCCTTTATTTACACGTGGGCAGTACATCGACTCTGACCAGCCAGCTCAGAGCCAGTCCCTAAAGCGAGGAGAATCCCTAAGATTTTTGTTGGCCAGGCCTCCCTGATTGGCCTAGGTTAACAGCTCCAATCAGGAAACTCATATTTAATGACATCCACCTGGCCAACCTTATTCCAGTCACTACACACTGCCTGTTAATTGTACAGTTGCTGGTTTTGCTAGATCAGTTAACTGGATGGCTGGCTTGTGATGCAGAGTGATACCAACAGCATGGGCTCAATTCTTGCACCAGCTGAGGTTACCATGAAGGTCTCCCCTTCTCAACCTCTCTCTTTGTCTCAGGTATGGTAGCCCTCAAGCTAAACCACCAATGACAGAGCAACCCGATGGTGATTGTACTGATTAATATAGTTACCTCATGTGGCCAGTGTTATTTACAAAGCTGAGTGGTTGGATGCATAAGCTAGAATGGCAAAATGTTACGTCTTAAATCTTAAGAGGCTTACACTAGTTAAAGCGTACCTGCTCTCCTTATAGCTAGTCTGCATCTCTGAAATTGAATGTATTCTTTTGCAATATGTGCGCATTTACGGTCTTGCCCTATTCGTCCCTGAGATGGTGAAGGTAAGCCACCTTTGTGAATTCCCATAGCTCAAAGGGGTTAGGTTAGTGCAGAGGAGAAATGATCAGGAGTGCACCAGATTGTGTTTCCAGTAGCATACAGATAGGAAGTGTTACGTGTAGCACGTGAACTACCTGTTGGAGATCACCTAGGTTTAAGGAAGACTCAGGCCCTAAGGTACAAAAGCATTTTTATTGGTCTGGAATGCATAAGGATGTGGTTAAGTTTGCCGTTCCTGTCATACATGTCCAATGACAGGTAGTCCATATGGCAGTAATAAAACCAGCACTTTTGTTGCCAGTGCCCGGATTCAAAGAATCTTTCACATGTCTTATGATTGACTATGTAGATCCCCTTCCTAAAGCTAAAAGTGGGAACCAGTACTTGCTAACCATAATGGATGTGCCTACCAGATTTCCAGAGGCAATTCCATTACGAAGTATTAAGGCAAAAAGGGTGGTAGAGGAATTAGTAGCTTTCTTCACGTGGTGTGGGCTATTCAGAGCGATTCAATAAGACCAAGGATCTAACTTTATTGCTCGGCTGTTTAAGGAAGTCATGGATAGCTTAGGTATACAGCACTTTAAATCAAGTGCATACCATCCTGAATCCCAGGGAGGTTTGGAAAATTGGTATCAGACCCTGAAGACCATGTTAAGAACATACTGTCAGGATCACCCGGCTAATTGGGATAAAAGTATCCCATTCGTATTGTTTGCCATTAGAGATGCCCCAAAACAAATCTACTCAGTTTCCTCCATTAGAGTAAATATTCAGACATGAAATGAGAAGGCCGAAGAGAAATTGAAAGAACCGAAGTCGGAAATCTCACACTTGGATTATGTATCGGAGGTGAGGGAGAGATTAAATTGGGTAGATGAGTTAGCTAAACAGCACCTCAAGAGGGCATAGTATAGAATGAAACAGATGGCAGATAAAAACACTGAAATTCGGATGATTTCCATGGGGATGATATATTAGTATTGTTACCAGGGGAAGGAGATCTCGTCAAAGCCAAGTTTAGTTGTTCCTATCAAATTGAAAGAAAGTTAAGTCAGGTAAACTATCTGGTAAAGATGCCCGGATAGGAAAAAAACCTGTATTGAGTGTGTCAAGTGAATATTATAATAGAGAGAAGGCACTGGAGAAACAGGTGTTAGTTACTGCCCCATAGAGGGAGGAATCAAATCCAGATGTTGTGGAGTTTGATGTACGTCAAAATATATTAAAACAATCAGGAAGTCCTTGAGGAGTGGGATAGATTAGTGAACTACCTGTCTCAGGAGTAATGAAACCGGTTGGAAGGTTTGTTGCAGCAGTATGAGGACATATGCAGGAATAAGATGGGGAGGACTAATGCTATTGTACATGAGGGAGAAGCAGGAAATGCTGTTCAGATAAAACAACAGTCCTACAGGCTTAATCCTTTCAAAGCCATACAGATCCAGAAGAAAGTCAATGCAATGTTCAATGAAGGTATCATCGAACCCTGTCAGAGCGAGTGGAGTTCACTGAACTTGTTAGTTCCCAAACCTGCCGGGACTGAACAATTTTGTGTGGACTAAGGGAAAGTCAGCCTTGTAACAAAATCAGACTCAAAGCCAACTTTGATTATCCAAACGATATGAGCAGGGAATACTTTGTTCAGATAACTGATCTGATCGTAAACAAAGGAAGCCATATTGAACATAATGATGTAAAAAAGCATGTTTACAGAGTTTTTATTTCATTCAATTGATAAAATGTGTACAAACACTGGATATTGCTTAAAAATTCATGATATTTTGTAAATAAAATCACTTCATTACTGGAGTTTGACTGAAATCTGTGAAATTTGTTGCTGACATTTTCTTCGGTTTTATCCCGATCCTCGACAGCAGCCAGCACCTTTCTGTTCAGTATCGTGCCGCTGGTCAGACTAACCAAGTGTTGTCCCTTCCTCCTCAGCCAAGCCCTTAAACAGACAGTGAAAGGCACAAAATACAGGGGGATCATGAGAGAAAAGGAAGACATTTTCACTGCGGAAAATCAACAGAAATAAAAAGTGCGATTGCAATTTTTGATAACTTTTCGGAGATGAGCTGAGGAAAAAAAATTGTTGGGTTTGCAAAATGAAGAGAGTCAATGTTGAGAGGGAATCTTGCTGTTAGAGCGCACAGCTCAGACTTGCACATTTTAGAATAGATTCCATAAACTGTGGAAACAGGCCCTTCGGCCCAACAAGTCCACAGCAACCCTCCAAAGAGTAACCCACCCAGACCCATTTCCCTCTGACTAATGCACCCAAAACTATGGGCAATTTAGCATGGCCAATTCACCTGACCTGCACATCTTTGCACTGTGGAGGGAAACCCATGTAGACATGGGGAGAATTTGCAAACTCCATACAGTTGCCCAAGGCTGGAATCAAACCCGGGTCCCTGGCACTGCTAAGCAGTAGGGCTAACCACTGACCCACTGTGCAGCCCCGAATGCTGCCCTTCTGTGTTTACAGATACAAACCTTTGTCTTCATGGGAGAATAAGTATCAGAGCCTTTTTATAAAAGGTGTAAGTGTAAGACTAAACTTTAACATCATATCTCGAGTATATATTTGAAATTAATTATTTATTAAAGCATACTTGCATCTATATTCAGTTCAAATTTACAAAATGATGTATTAAATGGATGAGAAATAGAATTTTCATACATCAATTGAAACGCATATACAGTGACCTTGGGATCTTGTTTGGATTATCTGAAATTCAGATAATTAACGCGTGAATAACTGAGGGTATTTTGTAGCAAGATTGGAGGACTATGTAGAGAAAGTTGGACAAGCCACTTACATCGTGGACTTACTGCGTGGTTATTGGCAGGTACCTTTATCAGAGAAAGTGAAAGAAGTTTCTGTGTTTGTAACTCCAAATGGGCTAAATCAATTCAAGGTGATGTCTTTTGGAATGAAGAACACACCAGCCACATTCCAAAGACTCATGAACAGAGTTGTGGCTGAGTTAACAAACTGTGCAGTCTTTCTGGATGATGTAATGATTGTTATAAGCTGGTAATAAACCTAAAGAAAACAGAATTCGCGAAGGCAGAGGTGACATTCTTGGGACATCACATCAGTCATGGAAGGTTGACCCCAAGGAACACCAAGACAAAGGCCATCGAAAAATTTCTACAACCAACCTTGAAGACAGAGATGCTTCAATTTTTGGGACTAAACGGATTCTACCGGAAGTTTGTTCCAAACTTCAGCAACATAGTAGCACTGCTCACAGATTTACTGAAGAAGAGCACACAATTTCGGTGGACAGAATAATGCCAAGAGGAATCTGACAATTTAAAAGCGGTATTATCCACCACTCCAGTTTTAGCTACACCAAATTTTTTGAAACCCTTCAAATTTGCAAACGATGCTAGCAATATAGGAGTTGGAGCTGTACTGGTACAGAAACATGATGGTGGAATTGAATGGCCAATTGGCTGCTTTTCAAAGAAACTCAACACTCACCAGAGAAATACTCTACCATCGAAAAGGAATTATTGAGTTTGGTACAGGCCTTACAACATTTTAATGTTTATGTGATAATGTGTCGGAGACAGTTGTGTACACAGATCTCAATCCTCTTACATTCTTGGAATAATTTAAACACAAGAATATGAGACTATTTTGTTGGAGTCTCATGTTACAGACTTTTAATTTACAAATTGGACATGTTGCAGGTTGTAAAAATGTGACAGCAGATGGGTTACCATAGATTTAAGGATGAAATATAGATACGATTGAACAAATACCAATGTTATATATATGTGTACTGAAATGAGTATGAACTTAGATTACTGTCCTATGTATTTCATTGTAATGGGGTTAAGACTTTAAAAATGATGGTTCATTTTTATCTTAAGGGGAGATATTATGGAGTTGAAGGCGTGTACTGTACACTTAAGTGAGAGTGAATGCTGTTTTGCACTGAGAGCTTACAAGCACCGGTCAAAATATAATAGTCTCAGAGTGGAAAATTGAAAATATGTAACATTTGACTGCGAAATGGATACGTGAGTTGGTTGCTGTTTTGACAACAATTTGAATTTGGCCAATCAGTTTAAAATATGCCCCAGGGTATTAAAACTCAATCACAATTGCATTTATTGTTTTTTCCAACCTCAAACTAATGCTCATAGGTCTTCCCATATAGATGTGATGGTCAAGGAAGCACAACAATGCCTCTTCTTCCTCGGGCGGCTAGGGAAATTTGGCATGTCCACCTTCTAAAAATGTTCCATTGAAAGCATACTCTCCGGGTGCATAATGGCCTGGTGTGGTAACTGCTCTGCCCAGCATTGTAAGCAATGACATAGGGTTGTGTGCACAGCCCAGACCATCACAGAAGCCAACAACCCATCCATGGACTCCTTTTACATGGCTTGTTACAGCAGAAAAGCTGCCAACGTCATCAAAGACCCATTGCACCCTGGTAGTGCTGTCTCTTACAACCTCTTCAGTCAGGAAGAAGATACAGAAGATTGAAGACACGCACAGTTCAGGTTCAGTTACAGCTTCTTCCCATCCATTATTAGACTGAAGAATGGACTCTCTAATCTCAAATAACGCTGAACTTGCTAATGTTGATTTCGCCCAGTACATGCCTGTGCAACGTAACCGGTATGCCTCTGTCTAAGGTTTTTCTACCATCTTTTATCTGTACACCCGTGCTTATGATGACCCCTCTGTTACTGTTCACTTACTTTGTGGCAATTTCAGTGCTCATAACATGCAACCTTGCTTTTTCTTGCCCTTTGGTGGTTTGCACACTCTTCGCCGCACCTTAAATTCTCACTGTATTTTGACGTGATTTGGCTTTTACAGCTACCACAAAGCCAGGCAGCTTGTCATGGTTGTCAAGTGTTATCAGTCAACAGGGCACGCAAGTTACTGTATGGCATCCTGATACTTCAGTGTTATACCAGCAATGCGTGCCAGCTGCTTACCCACCAAACTCCATGTGCTTCCAGCAAATAGCCTTGGCTCACCACTTGTGGGGAGTAGGCCTCAGTCAAGTCCAGGAGACATCCTTCAGGTAGAGAGTGCCCCAGCATTGTAAGTCAAGAGTAGCCTATAATTTCAGACCCGGGCTTGGGCACAGTCAGTGAGCAGTGGGGTCAGTCTGTGTTCCAGGAATCTAAAACCTATAAGTCTGGGCAGTGGGCTATGGTTAACCCTATAAGTCCAGTGGTACAAGTCTGGGAGCTGCAGGAGCACCTTTGAGGAACTGTGCAGACATCAGTAAGGGATCTAATCATACATTGTTCAGCCTGTCTGATGAAGTCACTCAAGATCAAGATCAGTACTGTGTTAATTCATTAAAGAAAAATCTAGTCAGGGCAGTGGATCAAAAGCCAATGCCATGGGATGGAAGCTGGGGAACTTAATTGTGAGGATTGGACAACGAATGCTGGCATGCAATAGTATGGGGACTAAATTGATGAAAGGGGCAACACAATATAGAAGGGAGAGAAGGCAATATAGCATTGAAGGGAAAAGGGTAATGTGGGGTGGTGAGAAGGGCCAACAACTGCAAAGCTTGGCTTCCATGGTGGAGGAGGACTAGATTAGACATGTTTAGTCAATATATCAGGGACTGGATTCTAAAATAGGGAGATGAAGATTTATTTAATGTATTGGGTGGGCGCTTGGGAAGTTCAAAGCCGAAGAGATGAACAGGGAGGGCTACCCAGGGGATATTTACCTTTGGGTGTTCATGAATATTAAAAGACCAAACCCCAAACTCACTGCTTGAGAAGCATCTGCTGTTACCTTCCAACCTGCTGTAGATAACAAATATGTGATGGAGATGAAAATGGCTTCAAAGAAATAAAAGGTTGTATGAAGCTGTGAGATATTGTGTTTCTGGTTATCTTGATTAACTCACTCACCAGCTCGCTATATTTATTAATATCATTCATTCATAACTCCTTTTACTAACCCACTCACAAGCAAACACTGCATTCCTGTTTCATTCATTCCTACCTCCCTGCTATAACACTGTTTCCTTCATTAATTCATAAAACCGCCATTCCATACATAGACCAAATTAAAACAACCCTTTCTAACTCATTACTGCATTTTAACATCTTATCAGCCCTTGCTACAAGTAGTGTTTAGGACTAGCTACTTCTGCATAGGTGAAAGTGAGGACTGCTGATGCTGGAGATTAGAGTTGAGAGTATGGTGCTGGAAAAGCATAGCAGGTCAGGCAGCATCCGAGGAGCAGGAATATTTACTTTTTGGGCAAAAGCCCTTCATCGCCATCCTGAAATACCTCTGAATAGATGTCAATATTGTAAACAATACCAGCCCCATCAAGTCTCCACAAAACATTATAATATTAATTGACCCTTACCAACCATCTCCTGGACCTGAATAGATATCCCATTTAGTGTGTACCTGCTAAATACCTTTTAACTGAGCCATTATCCCTTTAAGGAACTAACTAACATGACAGCACTTACATGAAATTGCATGGTCGCGATTTGAACACAATTCCACAACTTTGCATAGTTGGCAAGGATCGCTGGGGACAATGTCTAAACTGACCAGTCACTAACCATTCTTCGAGGGTAAGAAGCTTCTTTCTTAGAATTGTGATCCAGTCCCTGAACGTGATCCCAAACCTTTCGTGAGTTGGCTGTTTTGTATCAAATCCCCCGCATCTAGGCCTCAGGTCGGCTAACACAGTCTATGGCAGGGAATTACCCATAGTAGGAAATTGCCCATGATGCATGAATTAAGGTGATCGTGAGTGACCCTGGGAAACTGCCTACAACATCCAGGGCTAGCCCCTCCTACATAACTGAGGAAGAAATGTTGGAGCAGTTGTAGAATGAATTTGAATTACAGATCTTGTTAGGGAAGAACCTAACCAAAATTGGGCAGATGTATAATATGCCCCAAGGACAATGGACCCTTAACGTCAAGAGCGGCAATGGCCTAATGGTATTATTGCTGAACTGTTAATCCAGTGACCCAGGCAATGCTCTGGGGACTGGGGTTCAAATCCCATCACGGCAGATGATGGGATTTGAATTCAATAAAAATCTGGAATTAAGAATCTAACAACCATGAATCCATTGCCAATAATTGGGAAAACCCATTTAGTTCACTAATGTTGTTTAGGGAAGGAAACTGCCATCCTCACCTGGGTCTGGCTGACATGGGACTCCAGACCCATAGCAATGTGGTTGATTCCCAACAGCCCTCTGGGCAATTCAGAATGGGCTAAATGAGGCTAGCCAGAGTAACCCTCATCCCGTGAATGAACTTTTTAAAAAAAAGATGGCTCTAGAGGAAAACCACCAACAGAAAAATAAAGACAGAATTAAATGGTCCCTTGCATTGATGGGACAAATTCACCAGAGAAATGAAGTCATGTCCCGATCAGCCCATGATGGTGAATTAACGCGATTAAAAGTAACATATGAACAGCTGCAGAAAGCAAAGAGAACAAGAAACTGAAGGATGAGATAATAGTCCTGTCAGTTTCTTTCCCAATTTCCAAGTCCACACACAATATGTACGCAACCACCTGAGACATCCAGGAAGTGATTCAGAAAAACCAAGCTATTGCCTTTGGGAAACAGAGAGACTCTAGCAGTAAATGTGATGAGGACTCATATCCCAGGTACAATTTTTACAATGCCTTAATACCAGAAAAGTGAAGACAGAAAAAATGGTCAGGCAGAGATTGAAGGATGGTACTGAGGTGGATGTTTTGATGCTACTGTGCATGGACCTGCGACCCCTAAGAACATGGACAGGTGTCTAAGGAAATACCTCATCCACAGAATGGGCCGCTGAAGACATAGGAAAGCCTAGAATGGTTAAAGGGAATATATGTGTTCCATCCCTGAGACGGGGTATGAATTCTGAACATTCTTGTAACTAAAAGAGAAAGCTGTCTCCTCCATGAGGCAGTCAAAGGTGCTCTGAAAGAGTACGAGCAGGAGCTGCAAGTTGGCTGGACAGCAATAAAACAGTGGTGAAAGTGAGTACTGCAAATGCTGGAGACTAGAGTCAAGAGTATGGTGACGGAAAAGCACAGCAAGCCAGGCAGCATCCGAGGAGCAGGAAAACTGACGTTTCGGGCAAAAGTCCTTCATCGGGAGTGAGGGCTTTTGCCTGAAATGTCAATTTTCCTGCTCTTCGGATGCCACCTGATCAATAGTCTGCCTAAGACCGATGGAACAAAAGTCACAGTTTGAAGTCAAAAACCCACAGGAGCAGTCACCAAATATGAGGAAAGGTTCAGGAAAAACCTGGAAAGAATATGCAGGAGTCCCAAATGTGCAGGATGACAGGGATTTTGATGGTTGTGATTATGGTCTACTTTTATGACCAGACTTAAACCTGAGCTCACTAAAATGTTAAAGCTAACTAAACCGGACTGGGGCCAGAGGGGGACTAATCACTGAGCTCACTGCTTGCTAAATAAAAGAGTTGTGCGATTGTGTTCAAATATCAACCGGAATCAGTGAGCGGCGAAAATATCTCTATTATTCAGCACAAGTTCGATGTGGCAATAAAATCCCGAAATACAGCTCTTACAAGAGCCCCTTTATACACAGTTCTTACATATATTAAAATTCCATTACTATGGGGTTACATTGTTTGATCTATAGTACACGAAGGTTTGAAGGGCTTCTGTCCTGGGAGACAAGAGATGGTTAAA
Organism: Chiloscyllium plagiosum; assembly: GCF_037043375.1. Lineage (NCBI taxonomy): Eukaryota > Metazoa > Chordata > Chondrichthyes > Orectolobiformes > Hemiscylliidae > Chiloscyllium > Chiloscyllium plagiosum. The sequence continues at coordinate 122,297,102 of NW_028270142.1, read as the reverse complement.
ACATGCTAAACGCTGGCTGCTACTTCTGATGGGATGAAGAGTGTCTGTCTGGTCTGCTTGCATATTTAGGAGATATTAGTCCTTTTGCCTTTTAAGTTAGTAAACATACTAGGCCTATCTGCTCTAAATAAGTTAAAAATTGTACCTGTACTTAATAAAAGAATAAAATATATTAAACTGATTACCACAGCTGAGTTGTGTTTACAATTTGCCGGTGTGAGTTTCATTCGTTCATGCAATTTCATGGGAGTGCTGTTGTGTCAGTTCAGGGATAATGGTCCAGTTAAAACAGTATTTAACAGGTGCATATTAATTAGGAATCTATTCAGGTCCAGGAGATGGTTGGTAAGGGCTGAATAATATTATTATGTCTTGTGGAATTTTGATGGCGATGGTATTGTTTGTGATATTGACACCTATTCAGAGGTAGCTCAGCCTTAACACTGTTTGTAGCAAAGGCTGATTAGGTGTTAAAATGCAGTACAGAGGAACCTCGCTTATCAGGCATTTGATTATCCAAATATCGGAATATCCAGCAAGATTGCAGGGTCCCAGTGCTTGGCTAAACTATGTTATCCAGCATTCAATTATCCGGAATTCGATTAACCAAATGAAATACTCCCAACCCAGGGCTTTGGATAATCGAGGTTCCTCTGTAACGGGTTTGAAAAGGTTGTTTTAATCAGAAATGGTTGCTTTAATTTGGTATATCTGTGGAAGGGTGGTTTATAAACGAATAAATGAAAGCATACTATAGTAGGGAGTTAAGAATGAAACGGGAACATGATTCTAGCTTGTGAGTGAGTTAGTAAAAGGAGTTATGAATAAATGAACAGGAACCCGGTATTAATGAATATAGTGAGCTGGTGAGTGAGTTAACAAAGAAAACCAAAAACACAATATCTCACAAAGCACATAGTGTGTGATTAGTTAAATAGAGAGACAGGTAGATAAGGTACAAAGAAAGGCATAGCATTATAGAGACCTCCAGCCCAGAAAAGGTATATTCGATCTTCGGCATCCCAACCAGTCAAACACAACCATCTAACTACAGAGGAGCCTTGATTATCCAAACAACATGGATGGGGAGTATTTTGTTTGGATAATCGAATGTTCAGATAATCGAAGGTTCCGATAATCGAATGTTCAGATAACACAGGTTAGCCAAGCATCGGGACCTTACGATTTTGTTTGGATAATCCGAAATTCGGATGATCGACATTTGGATGATTGAGGTTCCTTGGTATTCTAATTCTATTTCCCAGCATTTGGTCCTAAGCTTTGCGTGTGTTTCCATCAAAAGTGCACATCTAAATACTTCTTAAAGGTTACGAGGGTTTCTGCCAACACCACCCTTACAGCAATGAGTTCCACATTCCTACCATCCTCTGAGTGAAAGCATTTTTCCTCACATTTCCTGCCCTTTACTTTAAATTTATAGTCTCAATCGTTGGTCTTTCTATCCATGTCAATATTGTAAACAATACCATCCCCATCAAGTCTCCACAAAACATTATAATATTAATTAGCCCTTAGCAATCATTTCCTGGACCTGACTAGTATTCCTAATTAGTGTGTACCTGTTAAGTATCATTTAAATGGGCCATTATCCCTTTAAGAAACTAACTGACATGACAGCTGTCTACCATCTCTGTGCCTCCAATAATTTTGTAAGTCTCAATCATGTCCCCTCTCAATTTCCACTGTTGTAAGCAAACAACCACACTCTGTCCAATTTCTCTTCATAGCTGAAACTCTCTAACCCAGGCAACATCCTGGTAAAACTCCTCCGCACCCTCTCCAATGTTAACGCATCCTTCCTATAATGAGAATTCCAGTATTGTAGCTGTGACCTGACCAATGTTTTACACAGTGCCAGCTTAACCTCCCTGCAATTAGACTCTGTGCCTCGACTAATAAAAGCAAGTATATACATGCCATCTTAACCACATTATCCATTTGTCCTGACACTGTAAGGGGCCAATTGACATGTACACCAAGGTTCCTCTGATTCTCAGTGCTTGCCAGGGTCCTACCATTCATCATGTAGTTCCTTGCCTTGTTTGTCCTACCCAAATGCACCTCATTTATATGGGGATTAAATTCCATTGGTCACTGATCAACTCTGTGGTATGAATCACTGTCAAAGTACAAAAGATTTCAGTGATCCAGCAATCTGTTTTGAGAAAAAAGGTACAAGGATGTGATACCCTTTTACGGCAGAACGGTGGCTCAATGGTTAGCACTGCTGCCTCACAGCGCCAGGGATCTGGGTTTGATTCCAGCCTCGAGCGACGTCTGTGTAGAGTTTGCACATTTTCCCTGTGTCTGCGTGAGTTTCCTCTGGGTGGTCCAATTTCCTCCCACAGTCCAAAGATGTAGAGGTTGAGTGAAGTGGCCATGCTAAATTGCTCATAGTGTTAAAGGATGTGTTGGCTCTGTGTATTAGTCAGTTGTAATTGTAGCGCAATAGGGTCTGGGTGGGTTACTCTTCGGAAGGTCAATGTGGACTTGTTGGGCAGAAGGGCCTGTTTCCACACTGTAGAGATTCTATATAATTCTATATAGCACTGGGCGGCACGGTGGCACAGTGGTTAGCACTGCTGCCTCACAGCGCCAGAGACCCGGGTTCAATTCCCGCCTCAGGCGACTGACTGTGTGGAGTTTGTACGTTCTCCCCGTGTCTGCGTGGGTTTCCTCAGGGTGCTCCGGTTTCCTCCCACAGTCCAAAGAGTGCAGGTCAGGTAAATTGGCCATGCTAAATTGCCCGTAGTGTTAGGTAAGGGGTAAATGCAGGGGTATGGGTGGGTTGCGCTTCGGCGGGGCGGTGTGGACTTGTTGGGCTGAAGGGCCTGTTTCCACACTGTAAGTAATCTAATCTAATCACTAGAGGTATAGAATTATGAACATCACATCACACTCTCATATTCCAAATATTTACAATTATCAACAGAATCACTGAACTAATTCCTTGCTCATAAATATCAGTCATCTACTTCCCTGCCATCCCAAAGACATTGCCCTCATCTCCCAACACTATGTGACTGTGCAGTTACTGGAATTTTTCTTTTAATCATCTTCTCTAGCAAGAGTCTATTGTGCTTTTTTACCATTTTGAAACATCACGAGGATGACTAAAAGCAGCAAATTGTCCTTGAGACACATTAATCCTGTGCAGAGAATGACAGAAAGAAAAGAAAAATAGCTGTCACTATCTGAGTGAAATATTGCATTATTGTTGCAGTTTCACATCATTAACCTTGCACTGAAGGTAAAATAATTGTACGCGTCATGCAGTCAACCTTTTATTTATGGGCAGAAATGACAATAATTTTGACAAAATTGCAAAATAATAATCTTAGCAAAAATCTGTATGTAATACCACTTGTTAAATTGAAAGCATCTTTTTTTTAAGAAGTCTGTGTGGGAACATATGGAATAGCAGGTACATGATAAGTGGTCTGTTTCTATTTATATTTACCTTCTTTGACTTCCTTCATTTTTTTTGCTTTGTCTTCTGAACAAGCAACTTATCCTGGGGTTTCACTCACACATTGCCCTTGAGGTTGTTCACATTGAACCAAGAGGTAAGATGGTCCACATTGAACCAAGAGGTAAGATGGTCATTCAAGCTTTTGCAGGTGACCTAACCCGCCCTCAATCCACTGCATACAATTCAAACTTAATTTACCCCACCCATTTCTTCCTAAGGATATTTTCACCATTGGATATGGGCCAAGTGCTGGCAAATGAGACTAGATTAATTTAGATATCTGGTCGGCATGGACGAGTACATCTCTATGACTCTGTTACACTCTCCCAAAGACAAGCTGCAGGATCCTTCTAGATCCTGATTGTGCATCCGTTGTGATTATGCACCCAGTTGCAGTGCTGAGAGCCTTGTTCCTGATCCAAGTTATTAATTAGATTAAAAATGATCAAACATTAAACAAACAAAGTGAGAAAAATTCTTCCTTCCTCTCTTTCCCCAATTTTGTGTCTGTTGAAGCTTCTCAATAGACATCCATGAAGGTATGCCTCTTCATCTTACCTCATCCTTATGGAGTAGTTTCCCTTATGCTGCACAAAACCACAGAGTCATAGAGTCATAGAGATGTACAGCAGAGAAACAGACCCTTCAGTCCAACTCATCCAAGCTGACCATATATCCCAACCCAATCTAGTCCCATTTGCTAGCACTTGGCCCATATCCCTCTAAGGAGAAAGTGAGGTCTGCAGATGCTGGATACTGGGAACCCTCCAACCACAGGGAATGAACTTGGACTTCACCAGTTTCTTCATCCCCCCTCCCCCCACCTTGTCTCAGCCGAATCCCTCCAGCCCGGCACCGCCTTCCTGACCTGCAGTCTTCTTCTTGACCTCTCCGCCTCCATCCTACTCCGACCTATCACCCTCACCTTGACCTCTTTCCACCTATCACATTTCCAACGCCCCTCCTCCAAGTCCCTCCTCCCTCCTCCCTACCTTTTATCTTCTCCTGCTGAACACTCTCTGCTCATTCCTGAAGAAGGGCCTGTGCCCGAAACGTCGAATCTCCTGTTCCCTGGATGCTGCCTGACCTGCTGTGCTGTTCCAGCAATAAAGTTCCATATCCCTCTAAACCCTATTCATATTACCCATCATGATGCCTTTTAAATGTTGTAATTGTACCAGCCTTCATAATTTCTTCTGGCAGCTCATTCCATACACACACCACCCCAGTGAGAAAAAGTTGTCCCTTAGGAACGTTTTAAATCTTTCACCTCTCACCCTAAACCTATGCCCTCTAGTTCTGGACTCTCCCACCTCAGGGAAAATACCTTGTCTATTTACCTTATCTGTGCCCCTCATGATTTTATAAACCTCTATAAAATCACCCCTCAGACTGTGATGCTCCAGGGAAAACAGCCTCAGCCTATTCATCCTTTCCCTATAGCTCAAACCCTCCGACCCTGTAACCTTGATCATACCAAACATCCTTGTAAACCAATTCACTGTCTCTCTCTTTCTAATGGAGGGAAATGTCATTTGTCCTTTCAAGACTGTAACTCCTTATCGTGTACAGCAACTGGACAAATGATATGGTCCATGTATTGGAACCATTGGCTTAGATTTTCAGGTGTGTAGTGAAAAATGCTAGAAATGAAAATAGAAGAAAGTTGTGGATGTTGAACAGTTCTCTGAACATCTATCAAGGCAGGTGCAGAGCCACCTTCCATATTCTAAAGAAGAATCATTGGACTCGAAATGTTAACTCTGTTTGTCTCTCAACAGATGCTGCCAGACCTGGTATTTTAAGCTTGGGATAGGACGTATGCCCATCCCATGGGATCGTGCTTTTTCATGGAAGTGGCCTAATTGAGCCCCAAAGACTGGTTCAAATCATAAATTCCACCAATGGATAGCTTGCCACTGTTAGGAGGGAAACTTGGAGTGGATTCTGTAGTTAAAAGGCTGTGCTGTCTGACTGGACTGAAGGACAACCCAAATATACATGGAGTAGAAAAATGACAGCAGAATGTGCACCCGCACCCAAAAATATTTGGTATGATCAAGGTGCCTAAATTCTAGGGAGCTCTCATTGACCCAATATTATAAGAGATGTGGATATGGGATATCAGATTGCTTGATGCCCTATCCTCATACACACACACACACACTCATATATTAAAGCAGAGCATACACTCTGTGTGACAACAACTTACCAACAAATGACAATTTAGTTTTGAACACATTTTAATTCTCTTATGAGATTGGCTAAGGCAGGTGGATTGAATGCCAGATGGAGGGCCTTTTGGCCTGCTCACATCTAATTGTATTGGTGAAAGCAAAGGAATCCCTTACCAGGAGTACACCATGCTGTTCTGTGTGCAGTGTCATAGTAACTTCTTAATTGTTCAGCAGAAGATAAATATTTCCAACAATGCTTGGTACATTTGAAAATGCACCACTTCTCTGAATCAACCTCGACTGTGACATAAAGGGCAGGACTGCAGCTTGAAATCAGTACCTTGTGATTCAAAACTGACATACTCCTCTATGAGCAACGCCAGGACATTACATCTCTCTCTCTTTTCATACATATTGAATATTATAAAACCATCTTGGTGTCAGCACAAGGAATATTATCCCAGTTCAAAACATGGAATCAAAGGATGCTGCTTTATTTGCATTTTGTTTTGTGCTTTCATTTATTTCTGTAACTTCAACAAGCATCACGTTTAATAATTAAAGTTCGAGCCCCTCTTTCGACTTCACTCATTTCATCGTCAATTTAAAACTAGAACATGAGGTGGCGCAATTTATCCGCACAGCCGCGTGGAGGCTGGATTATCATTTTTTTTAAACATCAGCTCTGAAGTATATATATTTTTAATCTGTTTCCCATCAGATGACACATATATCTTTAATGTTATATTGAACTTAGAAAGTCCCGGCTAGGGATGAGGCAAACCACAAGTGCCAGTGAAGGACAGCAACCGGGTTCTCTGTTTTAATTGACTTGCTATGAGTTGGTTTCAGATACACAAGGACCAAAATACCCCAAAGTTTGCTATAATTGGATAGGCTGACATAAACTGCCGCTGAAACTTTATACAGGCAGCTCTCCCCCAAAGTCGAGAGAGTGAAGATGATCAAGAGATGGGGAATTTACTGATAGAGAAAGAAATAGTGAAAAGGCACGTTCATTTTTACAGGTTGTTGACTGTGAACTTTATCTTGTTTTTCGTGTGTAACAGGATTTAATTGTTCGGTGGATAACACTCAAAAAAACATTCAAGTGCTCTTTCCCCTTGGAAGAAGTTGGATTCTTGGATCCTGAGGGGAGAAATGTCACTTTAAAATCCTGAATGCAAAGTTGTCAGGTGCTTTTTCGTTTTTTGCTTATTTTTATTCTTTTTTATCTCGTGGTCATTAGAATTGAAAGAATTGGAAGAAGTTTTTAAGGGAAAGGAATTTTATTGCAGGTAAGAATTTAAATTGAAACCAATATAATAACTTGTGTTTGACTTTAATGCTCCAATGAGTGTGAATTACATTTTGGGAGAATGCCAAGTTTAAATGATTGTTTTAAAGTTCAGTGAAAAGGCATAATTGGCAGCATGTGTAGTTAAACAATTATCCGTGGTGTTTGTTTCAACTTTTATTTCAAAATGAGCAGTCACCGTCTGTCATGTCCCATGTGATGCTGTGTTTAATTATTTCAGGGCAATGATGCTGTATGCGTTCGGCGGTATTATATTGAATTATGTTGGATATTAAAAGTGAACTGTAAGCAAAATGTAGGTTTTGAGGGCAAACATTCATTTTATGCATATCTGGCCGTCGATTGACTTCCAACTCCAGGGTCCTTTTGAGCTGCTACCTCCCGTCGCCTGTGTTAGAGTAGCAAAAGTTGTCTGAACAGCTAATGTAACTGAATCATGATGAGAAAATGTCTTTGATAGTTTTAAAGCTGGTCTCTGTGCATATGTTTGTCGTCATAGTTTTGATACCTGCCATTGCAGACAGTTTCCCAATCTGGGCATCCTAGTTCTCATTATTGCAGACAGAATGTAGCACTGTACTCTGCCACTGTCTATATGCTAAGAGAGAGTATCCCTTTCTACATCAGGATAAGATACCTATTAATAAATCAGCTATCTAATGTCCTAATCATCTGTCAGGTCTTACCATCAGAAGGCAGGCCCTTCATCCTGTGGCTTCCTAATGTCCCACCTAAATACCAAACTTTGCACTGAGGATGAAGTTACAGAAACATAGAAGATAAGACTTAATCCTTCGAGTGTATTCTACCATTCAATGAGTTCATGGCTGATCATGCCACTCAGTACCCTGTTCCCACTTTCCCCTTTAACCCTGAAAAATATATCTAACTCCTTCTTGAAAATTAGATTAAATTCCCTACAGTGTGGAAACAGGCCATTCAGCCCAACAAGTCCACACTGACCCTCTACAGAGTAACCCACCTAGACCCATTCAACTAACTAGCACACCTAACACTGTGGACAATTTAGTATAGCCATTTCACCTGACCTGCACATCTTTGGACGGTGGGAGGAAACCAGAGGAAACTCCACACAGGCAGTCACCTGAGGCAGGAATTGAACCGGGTCCCTGGCACTGTGAAGTAGCAGTGCTAACCACTGAGCCACCGTGCTGTCCAAAAATGTTCAATGTTTTGGCCTCAACCTCTTGCTGTGGCAGAGAATCTCAGACTCCGTACTCTCTGGGTGAGGACATTTCTCCTAATCTCCGTCCTAATGGTCCACCCCTAATGGGGTGGACCATTAGGGGTCAGACTCTGGCCCCTGGCTCTAGACTCCCCCACATCCTTCTAAATCCAATGAATATAGTCATAACTAATCCATACCATCCCAGGAATCAGGCTGGCAAACTTCCATTACACTCTTTCTATAGCCAGAATATCTTTCCTTCGATAAGGAGACCAACACTGTGCACAATACTCTATGTGTGGTCTCACCAAGGTCCTGTATAATTGCAGAAGGGTATCCCTCCTTTTGGTTTTAAAACCTCTCACTATGAAGGCCAACATACCATTTGCCTCTTTCACCACCTGCTGCACCTGCATGTTTACTTTCAGTGGCTAGTGTACAAGGATATTCACATTTGGTTGCACCTTCCCCATTCCCAAATTGCCACTATTCAGACAATAATCTGCCTCCCTCTTATTTTCCGAATGAAGTAGATAACATCACATTTATCTATATAGCACTGCATCCGCCATACATTTGCCCAATCACTCAACTTGTCTAAATCACAGTGAAGCATCTTTGCAACCTGCCTACAGCTGTCCCTCCAAGCTAGAAACTTAGAGATATTACATTTATTTCCATCATCTAAATCATTAAGATATATTGTGAATAGCTGGTGTCCATGCATTGATACCTGCAGTGTCCCATTTGTTGCTATCTGCCATTTGGAAAAAGACTCGTTTATTCCTACTTTTTGTTTCCTGTCTTCCAACCACGTAATACACCACTCCAATCCCATGCACTTTAATTTTGCATGTTAATCTCTTAAATGGGGCTTTGACAGCCTTCTGGCCGTGCAAGTAAATCATATCTATTGGCTCTTCCCTATCAAGTCTACTAGTTATATCCTTGAGAAGTTCCAGTAGATTGGCCAAGCATCATTTCTCTTTTATAAATGTATGCTGACTCTGCCAAATCCTGTCATGATTTTCCAAGTATTCTTCTATTAAATTGTTTATAGCATTTGATAATTGCAAGTAGCAAGCACAGGAGTAATTTTTGATCAGCCGTGGAAAGGAAAGAAATTGGAGCTCTACCACCACTATCAAGGCTGTAACATGTCTGTTATAAAGTATGTGGTGCTACAGGAACTTATGCTTCTTAGGGACTGGGTGGTTGGTATGGATCATATTTGATTGGACCATGTTACTGGTTGTGCTTAAGTTTGGACCCTTGCCCTAGCTGTTTTAGACATCATGATGCTGTGGATCAGACCTGCCTTCAGGGAGACAATTTAAGAAGAACTGGTTCTCAGGTCAAGCTGACTACTTCTTAAGTCAAACCTGGACACAATTCAGTGACTGCATCAAGATGCTCAGCCTTGATATATTAACATTTCTGTCCTCGATATCTGTTTGTATTCATAGGGCAAGAACTGAATGTGTGTCAATAGTTATGAGATCACGCCACATTAAAATGCTCCCTCAGAAAATATGTTAAAATTAAGTAAAATATCAAATAATGGAATGAAACTACAAAAACATATTGAAAAATTGGAACAAGTGTGGGCTTTTTAGACATGATTTGGAGATGCCGGTGTTGGACTGGGGTGTACAAAGTTTAAAAATCATACAACACCAGGTTATAGTCCAACAGGTTTAATTGGAAGCACACTAGCTTTCGGAGCGACGCTCCTTCATCACCTGATGAAGGAGCGTCACTCCGAAAGCTAGTGTGCTTCCAATTAAACCTGTTGGACTATAACCTGGTGTTGTGTGATTTTTAACTTTGGGCTTTTTAGAGTTTCTGTTAACCCAGCTATCCTTCATTGATATTATAACTGAGCAGCATATTGCTGAGTTTGTTCTGTATCCCCTGGTACTTTTGGATTGAGTATCAATCTCAAATTTAAATTAACAATTGATCTTACATCAATTACTGTTTGTGAGAGAGAGTTTCAAACATTCACCACCTCTTTATGTGCAGAAATGTTCCCTAGTTTCACTCCTGAAAGATCTTTGCTCATTTTTAGATTATAAACCACTCACCTCCACCCCCAGAGACTCTGAAAGGAGCAAATTCTTAAACAGTGAGGAAAAGACTGAACATCAGTGCGCAAACAACCTTGTGTCAATATAATTTAATTGAATGGAAGTGAAAGAAAGCAACTTATTGAATCCTGTGGTCTGGACTGGCGCTATTGAACTATGTTCCCTGATATTTCTTTCCCCTTTCCCATCCTTAAAAGTCTGTCTAGTTGTGAAATTGGGAATTTAAGAAGAGGCAGAGTTTAAGTTATAGAGTCATGCAGTAGCAATTTTAATCTTTTTTTTGCCATTGATTCAAGACAATTTGTTCATAATAAATAGTTATTTTCTTGTTAAATACAGATACTTGAGCATTTCATTTTAACCAGTGTTTATCCATCAGGTAATTTGGAGACTATGGATAGTTGCATAAAATGATTCACATTTGTGATGACTATGGGAATACTGGAGTTTGATTTCCAGTACTAGTGGTCATGACACCAGCCTGACTCGGAACTGTATCATCAATCTTTTCCTGTCCCTCCATATAAATCCTGAGATTCCCTTTCCAACAGCAACTGTGGGATACCTAAACTAAAATTGCAGCTATTTCAGAAGGCAGCTCGCCATCATGTACTCCAGGCATTTAGGGCTGGTCAATAAACACTGGTCTGGTGAGCAATGTGCCAATTCCATTGAGAGCATAAAAATAAAGCAAAGAACTGTGGGTGCTGGAAATCTGAAGCAAACACAGAAATTCCTTAAGACCCCTTAAGGGTTACTGGACTAGAAATGTTAATCTGTTTTTCTCTGCACAGGTGCTGCTAGACCTGCTGAGTTTCTCCAACAATTTCTGCTTTTAGATATTGACAGCATTGTAACAAAGCATATGGAGTCTCAGGTTTCATAAATAGAGACATTGAGCACAAAATGTGTGCCTGGTTTTGGTCACCACACTTTAAGATGATTGTATGTCAGGGTTATTGAGAGGGTGCACAGGAGATTTATCAGAAAAGTTCCCAGGATGGAGGGCATTAATTTCAAGGTGAGATTTATGAGACTAGAAATAGAGAGAGATGTATTAGATTATGACAAGCTTGGATAAAGTAAACAAGAAAAAGACTTCCTATTTGCTGATGACGCAAATGGTCTGGATGATGCATGGATGATCAGTAATTTCAAAAGGAGGTTAGATTAGCACTTGGAGGGAATAAACCTGCAGGAATGTAGGGATAGAACAAACCAATGGCACTGACTGGACCACTCCATAGAGAACTAACATGGACCTGATGAGTTGAAAAGCCTCTTCCTTTGCTGTAACTTACTACTGTATAGGATTCTATGATCCTGATACTACTGTAATCATTTTTAGCTTAGTGGTTCCATGAAATTATTTTCAGATGCATGGTCACAATCTCAGCATAGCATAAGTGAGCAAACTAACAACACCTTGCCTCAACTGGACTGTGAGGTTGGAGTCAGATTTGGCTGTTTTCTCTCTGAAGAATATTATCTGCTTCGAATGAGGCAATAAAATTTGTTTAAGTTGTCCTTCAGCCTGCTCCTTCCTGGTATATAACGTTGGCATGTTAATGTCTGATTAAAGGGATTTTCAAAACAACAAAACTAGTTAAAAATAAACCTTGCTGCAGCGTATAATCAGTGTATCTGTCTGCTTTCTATTATGGTTATTCAGTAAGTTTAACATCTACTTTTATTTTTGAAGCCACATTAACCAAGTAGAAATCTTTTCAGTGTTGCTTGTTCTGTTTAATTAACAATCCCCTTGGATTTGGTGCTAAAGTGACAATAAAAAAGCCAGTGACTGAAACCCAAAAGCTGTATGTGAAATATAGTCAATTTTTCAATAACACGATGGTTGCATTTTTATGCAGCCCTGTGTTTTAGAAAAATTGTGCTTTAGCAATAGCATTTCAAGTGTTGGTGCTGTAATCACATTACAGCCAACACACGTTTTATGAGTTCACACTGTAGAAATAGTGTTCCCAGTTTGTCAATCGCGTTATAGCGACTTCGCATTAATGAAACACCTACAATAGCAAAATGAACTATACTGAGGGGGATAATGAGGACAGTTTTCTTCAAGTTTGGAAGAGCTTTAACATTAAGAATGCTATTTGCATCAGTGTGGAGGCCTGGAGTGATGTCAGTAAGGACAGCTTGCCCTGCAGTTTGGCGGAAACTTCTGCAAGATTTTCTTTATGATTTTAAAGGCATTGAACCATCAGAGGAGCTTCCAGCAATCAACTAACATTATGTCGCTCTTACAAAGCAAGTTGGATTGAAGAAGTGGAGACTGATCTACAACAACTTGTTGCTGCATGAGAAATTGAAGCTGGAGTTGAAGACGATGAAGTCCAGGATGCCGAATCACGAGAAATTTCCATTTCTCTTTTATCTTCTATCCTGAGGGAGGTTAAGAAGCAGTTGCAGCTCTGAGAAGACAATGACTACAATGCAGAATGCAGCAGGAAAGCAGTTTGTGGCATAAACTCTGACACCTCATGAACAGCTTCTTCACAATGGCAAAGTAGCAAAAACTGGATGCCTTTTTTAAGCCAACCCCCAAGAAACAATCTGAGGACAACACTTCTGGACTATATATTTTCTTTCGCCATTACCCTGCATCCAACTGCATCTGAAAGTAATGATGATGCTGATGATGACCCTCAGTCCCAGTCTTAATAAAGTACTGTAACTCAGCAAACTCAGAAACCCCTTAATGTGTTAAATTTATTGCTTTATTTCATTAAAATATATGATTTTAACATTTACATAGACTGTGCTACCTTTTGTATTGGCTAACTACTACTTTTGTTGAAATGTTTACTGATATTTTTGGTGGTTCTCCCCTAACCCTGTTTTTCCCATGTGCCCTGTTATTTCTATTGTGCGATTTTCTATAACACAAGGTCACACAGGAACAGAACTGCTATATTATAGCAGAACAGACTGTAGCTGCAATCAGCTTCCTGAATATGCATCTTAAACAATAAGCTTTAAAAGCTGCTATTGTACCCTGGTCCTTGGGTTGAATGAGTGAGGTTATATTCAGAGGTAGAAATAGCACTTTGATGTTTTCAGAAAGCTCACCAATGGTGGGAGGATGGCTTGGGGCATTGTCCAGAAGGAGGGGAATCCTGAAATCCAAGACTTTCCTCCTGCAATAATTTTGAAAAACATCCTCTAAAACATCAACAATCAGGTCTGAAAAAGTTTACCCTGGCATCCAGCCTCTTTTGCTTGACCTGAAGTAAGCACCTTGAGTATGACTTAAGGTAATCAGGGAAGGAATCGTAGAATAACTTTGTGCCTCAATTCACCAATTGCATTACAGGCAAATCACAACCTGTAGTTGTAGGTATAGGAGATAAATATGGGGTCTGTTGAAAAGTTACTCAGGAGCCAGACTATACATTTAAATGGGCAAAAGTGAGGACTGCAGATGCTGGAAACCAGAGTTTGGATCAGAGCGGTGCTGAAAAAGCACAGCAGGCCAAGCAGCATCCGAGGAGCCATTCCTGATGATTTTCCTGCTCCTCGGATACTGCCTGACCTGCTGTGCTTTTCCAGCACCACTCTGATCTATACGTTTAAATGTATAATACTGTGTCTTAAATAGAGACTTTTGGAGGGTAGTTCTTGCAGCCTTATATATATATATAAGCAGTTCAGTTTCTGGTCAATGATAATCCCCAGTCAGCACATATAGTCAGGGATTCCACAATAGTGATTGAAAATTAAAGGGGATTTCTTGGATTCTCTCATGTTGGAGATACTATATTTTGTGACTTGAATGTTTCTTGTTTCTTGTCAGTTCAAGCCTGAATCAGGTCCAGGATTTATTGTATTTCGTATGAAGACTTCACAATTAGAAGGAATGCAAATGGTGTCGAGCAATTATCACCTAGCATCCTACTTTTGCCTTTATATTGGAGAGAAGGTCATTGATGACCAGCTGAAAATGGCCATGGATACTATTCTGAGAAACCTCTGCAGTGGTATCCTGTAGCTCTGATGAATGATTTTCAACAATTAGAACAATCTTGCTTGTGCTAGGCAACAGGGAGAGTTTACCACAATTCTCATTGACTCTAAGTTTACAAGTTTATGAGAGGCATGGATAATCAGAGTTTTTTTTTTTCCCAGAGTGAAAAAGTCAATTATTAGAGAACATAGTTTTAAGGTAGAAAAGTGGTCAGTTTAAAGAAGATGAGAGAGGCAGGTTATTTTTACACAGATGGTGGTAAGTGCCTGGACTGCGCTGCCAGAGGTGGTGATGGCAGCACATACAACTGCTGTGTTTAAGAGACATCTTGACAGATGTATGAATAGGCAGGGAATAATGGGATATGGACTCCAAAGAGGCAAAATGTTCGAGTTTGCAAAGGCATCATGTGTCGGTGCAGTCTTGGCGGGTCGAAAGGCCAGCTCCTGTACTGTTCTTTATTCTTTGTTTTGTTACGCCTCCTTGACTTCCAACTCAGTTAAATGCTACCCTGATGTCAAGGGCAGTCACTCACACATCACCACAAGAATTTAGCTGTTTTGGCTGCCCTGGTGGAACCTGTACTTAGATTATCATCTCAACCAAAAACAATGATTTGGAAGATTAACTCTTCAAGAGAGGAAGCAGATCAGAGCAAAAATAAAATCTAGTTTTATTTGTAAGTTTCACAAATTCAAACATCCGATACACTAAAATACATAATTTTAGGTATTTAGCAATATCATTGCAGTTCACATGACCGCACTATTATTTGTTGAATAGAATGCTGAGAACTGTCAATGAGCCAACAATTAACCTCTTCCTATTTTACTACAGGGTTTAATGTCCTTCTATCTCTTCCCTGCAAAAAGGAATGGTCCTTCGAGCAATGTCTCAAGTTTCTGTTATTATCATAATTCTCTTGTTATGGACTGGAGAAGAAACAAATGCACAGAGAGCAGGTATGGTGCCCATTTCATTATTAAAAGCATGAATGATCGGTTATAATGCAAATCCTATCTCTCCTACAGTAACTGTGTCTGCAGCCCACTAAGTTAAAGAAATCACAAAGTACAAAATGATATTGCTCTATGTCTGCGGTGATTTGGACTTTGGCTGCTTCCTTCAGTTCAACATTGTTGTACTCTGCATTGTCAAGTCCACTTCTATTTTGATTTTAATGGTACCACCATCATGGAAAGCCCTTTCAGCAAATAACTCGGTGTGCAAAGTCTTCCAACTTCTTCCATTTTCCACTGAACCTGGGCCATCTTGTTGTTGTTCCATTCTCCTCCTGCACGGACCATTCAACTCCATAATATAGCTGAGGTGTTAATTTAACTGACTACTTTACCACGTACAGTGGACCTTTGCAAGCTGGTCTCTTAATGTTGTTGCTCTTTGCTATTATGGGGACCCTAACTTTAGTTACAGGCATTCAAGTATCTGTGGATGATCTTAAAAGTTTCAGACAGCTCGCTGGAATCTTCTAAAACATCCAAGAGATTAAGAATTACAACAAAAACAATTTCATTCCAAATCCAACAGCTTTATTGTCAAAAATTCAATGCAGAATGATTTAAAACAGTTAGACCTTAGTAAGTCAAACTAGGTTAACTGCAGATTGATTGATTGGATCTTATAAGCTGACCAGAACCAATTCACTTGCAGACCTTTCTTGTTGATGGTTTCCCAACGGCAATGTCTCATAATGAATTTTATACTTCATCTGCAGTGCGCAGCAACTGCTCTCATGCTCAATCCATCTGAGTCACTCGATTGGCAGTCTCAGACTGGTTTCTGGAGAAGTCAGCTCATTTCCACAGCAGACTTAAACAAATTCCTCCACTTCAATGCAGAAATACATGCCTGTGGATGCTTCTCGAAGCTTCACTTTAAAACCCACAGCAGCCGATGTTCTATCACTCTCTGTGGATGAATTGGCCTCAGATTATACTCAAGTTTGTAAGTCTTTCAAAATGTAAAGATCGTACATCAACCTTGTCAGGACATTTGATTCTGAACCAGAAATTCATGGACTCAATGTACCACACCAACAATTTGAGTCCATAATAAAGTCTGACACTTTTATTGGTAAGGGAGAGCTACATATCAGGAATATCATCATTGGGATGAGATGTTAAAGCTGTCTGTCCTTTCAGGTATATATAAACAATCTCATTGCACTTTTCAGAGAAGTGTAGGTGTTTTCCGCTATCTTTAGCCAATATTCCTCCCTCAGTCAATAGCACCACAGTTGATTATAAGCTTGTCTCTATACTTAGGGCCTTGCTGCATGAAAATTGCTCACCACTCCTCTTTCACCCAATAGTTCAAAACATCTTAATTGGCTCAAAGTACTTTGGCTTATGTTCTGATTTTGAAAAGTAATATGTCAGATTCAAATATCATATGCACATAATTATAGGAATTTAGTAATGTGCTATACCAGAAAACATTGTTGCAGTCCATACAGCCACATTGTGCCAGGGTCTAGTTGTATATTTATTAGATTCAACTCAAATTAGCTGGTCAAACAGTTCAGTGTATGTTTTATAATCCTACTGCCAGTTCAGAACCCAACATCAAAACAGATCCAGTGCCTTCTAGGACATTAAATAATATGTTTTGGAAATTAAAAATAGGGAAATGAATTGTTTGAATGTAAGTGAAGGGAGAGGTCTGTATGCATGTACAGATGGCATTAAAGACAGCTGGTGAAGCCATAAGAAAGGTAACTTTGACTTTGGTTTTGTGTCTAGAAACTTGGAAGGTAAAACAAATGAGATAATATTGAACGTCGACAATAATTTAATTAAGCTGCTGTTGGAGACACTTACATAATTCTGACTACCCATTTTGAAGAAAATAAGAAAGCGAATGAAACAGATTTCATATGAAGTCACTCTGATGATAGCAGGGGTTTAAAACAATTTAATATTTACTGAAAAAGAACACATAGAGTCTTAGAAATGTATAGCACAGAAACAGACCCTTCGGTCCAACCAGTCCATGCCGACCAGATATCCCAACCCAATCTAGTCCCACCTGCCAGCACCTGGCCCATATCCCTACAAACCCTTCCTATTCATATACCCATCCAAATGCTTTTTAAATGTTGCCTCCACCACTTCCTCTGGCAGCTCATTCCATACACGTATCACCCTCTATGTGAAATAGTTGCCCTTTGGTTTCTTTTATATCTTTCTCCTCTCACCCTAAACCTATGCCCTCTAGTGCTGGACTCCCTGACCCCAGGGAAAAGACTTTGTTGACTTATTTTATTCATGCCCCTTTTAATTTTGTAAACCGCTATAAGGTCACCCCCCCAGCCTCCAACACTCCAGGGAAAACAGCCCCAGCCTTTCAGCCTCTCCCTATAGCTCAAATCCTTCAACCCTTGCAACATCCTTGTAAATCTTTTCTGAACCCTTTCAAGTTTCACAATATCCAACAGTGGCCTAACCAATGTCCTGTATAGCCGCAACATGACCTCCCAACTCCTGTACTCAATACTCTGACCAATAAAGGAAAGCATACTAAACCCTTTCTTCACTATCCTATCTACCTGTGACTCCACTTTCAAGGAGCTATGAATCTGAATTGTTCAGCGACACTCCCTCGGACCTTACCATTAAGTGTATAAAACCTGCTAAAATTTGCTTACCCAAAATGCAGCATCTCGCATTTATCTGAATTTAACTCCATCTGTTACTTCTCAGCCCATTGGCCCATCTGATCAAGATCCTGTTGTAATCTAAGGTAACCTTCTTCGCTGTCCACTACACCTCCAATTTTGGTGTCATCAGCAAACTTACCTCTTATGCTCACATCCAAATCATTTATATAAATGACGAAAAGTAGTGGACCCAGCCCCAATCCTTGTGGCACTCCCCTGGTCACGGCCTCCAGTCTGAAAAATAACCCTCACCACCACCCTCTGTCTTCTACCTTTGAGCCAGTCCTGTATTCACATGGCTAGTTCTTCCTGTATTCCATGACATCTAACCTTGCTAACCAGTCTCCTATGGGGAACCTTGTCGAATGCCTTACTGAAGTCCCTCAGGATTCCCTCCAACAACTGGCCCACCACTGATGTCAGGCTCACTGGTTTATAGTTCCCTGGTTTGTCCTTACCACCCTTCTTAAATAGTGGCAAAGATTTTTATTCTTGCACTTATCAGGATAATTTGCAAGAAATATCTCAGCAAAGGGAAAATGGGCATTTATTTTGTCTGAGAGAAGTTAATTGATTGACAAGTGAACTTTAACTTGTAGAAAAAGCATTGCCATGGAGAATATTCTAGTTAATTATGACTGACAGTTAGCTTGCCAATGAACTACAAGGCTTTATTTACGCTTTAAACAAGACAGGTTGACTCTGATTAAGAAGACATTGCCCTGAGAAATGAACAAGAGGATAACAGGGGTTCTGTGTATTGATATATGTGCCTGTCAAGCTTTTGTGTCTTGTTAAAACTTATTGGTCTATCCTCCGTAAGTTTGTGTTCAATTGAAACATTAATGCCCATATTATAATTCACTCCAATTCCCTATTCATCCAGTATCCTTGGGCTTGATGACCCCCAAAGCATTCCTAGTCCATCCATACCATGTTATTAAAGTTTCATTCATGTATTCACATCCCTCCATGATCTCATTTCTCACTGTTTCTGTAAAACTCGTCCATTCCCTGTGTCCCTTCAAGAACCCTGTGGTCTTCCAACTCTAGCCCTGTTTACATCCATCTGAATCCCACATCTTACATCCCCGCCCACCTTCCACTCACTAATGGTGCTTGTGCCTTCCACAGTCTCATCTCTAAGCTCTGAAATTCCTTTAGTAAACCAATGTAACTCTCCAAAACACACATTTTCTTTAAGAGGATCTCTAGGGATTATGGCTTTGTCCAATCTTTTGAGCACAGTTCTTATGTCTCCTTCTTTTAGTCTCTCCAAATCTGGAAGTTGACCAATGGTACTGATAATCAAATTAGTTATATCAATCAACCATTAAGATGCCAGTCGGTGACAGTTTTATTTTTAAATGTGCCAGCTTCAAACGTAGACATCTTGAACTGCAGCAGTAGGTGCTGACACAAGCTTGATGGAGCAAGTTCTGGGCTGGAAGGTCTGAAAGATGAAGCACAAATTGTTCATTGACCAGTAACTTTGCCTGTCCAACAAATTGACTATAATTCATTGTTGTTCTGTTGAAGGCAGCGCTGTACAGTTTTTCCTTTCTGTGATTTGATATTTTCACTCCAAAGTCAATAACCATAGAAATAACTGAAAAGAAATTGACCTCACTTAATCTGAATACACTCGAGGTATACCCTTGCAAAAATAATCCATGAAAATAATTGCAAACATCACGGAAGAAAGTAAATACACTGCCTCGGAGAAAGTGAGGACTGCAGATCTGGAGATCAGAGTCAAAAAGTGTGGTGCTGGACAAGCATAGCAGGTCAGGCAGCATCTGAGGAGCAGGAGAGTCAATGTTTTGATCATAAGCTCTTCCTATCTCAATTTTCCTGCTCCTCGAATGCTGTCTGACTGACCGTGCTTTTCCAGCACCATACTTTATGACTAAATGCACTGCCTGATGAGCAGCCCATCCCAAATGAGTAGTACAAAGCTCCAGGATATGGTATACTTAGATTTTCAAAACATCTTGCTGAAGGACTGTTCCTAAATCTGAAAGGAATAGGAAATAAATGTGAAAACTGAAAGTTGACTGAGGGAAACAATGTATCAAGTACTTGCCACAAGAGTGATGTCAGGGCTTTGGAGAACCAAAGGGTTTGATGGCAGGTTCCTTCTTTTCTTAGGTTCAGGTAAGACTACGGAAACCTTACCTTTATTACAGGTTAACAATGAGACTACAAGGTCCTACTTTAATCCTGGGTGAAAGTGGGTACTGCAGATGCTGGAGATTAGAGTCAAGATTAGAGTGGTGCTGGAAAAGCACAGCAGATCAGGTAGCATCCGAGGAGCAGGAAAATTACGACCCCTTGTCTGAAACATTGATTTTCTTGTTGTTCGGATGCTGCCTGACCTGCTGTGCTTTTCCAGCACCACTCTAATCTTGCCCCTATTTTAAACCTGTCTAAATGAGTTGTTTTGATTGGGTTAAACTTAGACCCATGTTTGTTTCCTATCATCTCCCCATTCAGCATAGATATGAATGTGCAAAATGAACTGTTAAAAGATACTAATCCAGAAGGATTTAAAATGAAACATGAAAATCCTGATATTGCGAAATTCAGTAATTATCTTGAATTTTCCACTCTGATGGAATGCAGTTCACTTCAGCAACATGTTCATGAGCCAATTGTTCTCAAACCTGCACAGAGGGAATATTTACTTTTCAGGTCCAATCAATCCCATCATAATTTATCAATGACTACAGTCCCTGCAGGTTATAACATTCATACCTGAAATCAATTTGGCCAATTTTAACTGATTTTCTAACAATTAAAGAGGTATGAAAGAAAATAAAGTCAAATCTCACAAATGCCAGTCATGTATGGCAGACATAGAACTGTTACACTCTAGAATATGAGAGGTAATTTATTCTTTACTGTGTGATGGAATTGCATTGTTACAAATTATACATGGTCCCTTGGAACTGGGCAGTGGAAGGTTTGATGACAATAGGACAAAAGAGATCAAAATTGGAGATGTGCAGATATTTCTGCCCATTGGTGCTGACAGGAATCAGATGGTGTAATCTCAGTATTAGAGATAATCAATGCAGTAAAACAATTGTTCCTGATGCTTTTCCTTTACAGATTGTGTCTCCATGCAAAGGGTGTTTTTGTTTGCTAGGTTCTAACATTCACAAGAGGGGAAACTGAAGCAATAGGCCAAAGGCAATGTCACTTAACATCTATCAAAGTCAAATGCTGCTGTTACAATACTCCATCTGTTTTGCTGGAATACAGAAAGACTTATAAAATACAAATTGCCTACTTTAAGGTTTAAGCTGCTATGCATGCTCCAGAAAGCTGAGGACAGAAAATAATAATTAATTTGTGAGGAATTGATAAGGAGGCAGTGCTATGACTTTGGAAAAGTAAGCTTTGATGTGCTCTGATTGACGATTTGAAGATTGTGAAGTGAAATGACAAATCAAAACATGTTCTTCACTGTGACAAAGGGTTCCGATTCCAGGACACAAGTTTAAAACTATGGTTATTAAGGGAATAAGAATAAGTGTAGACCATTTGTCCCTTCAAATAATTTCTACGGTTATATTCGACATCGGCTAGTTAGTTCCACAAACCTCCAAGTAACGAACCTATCACAAAATCTCTTCGTTCATTTGATATCCTATATTAAAACACCTTTCAGCCTCAGTCTTGAAAAATTAAATTAACAGCCTTTTGATGATTTTCACTGTCACCTATACAAGAAATGGCTTTGTTATTTCCTAAATGTGCAAACTCCATTTTAACATTTATTGTCTTCTGGTCTAGTAAGAGCTTTTCTGCATCTACCTGTCTTTTTTGCAATTTGAACAGCTTGATTACATCATATTAACATTTTCAACTCCAAGGAATACAGATCAGCTTCTACATCCTGTCCTCACTATTTATGGACCTTTATATATGTATATTCCTTGAGGTGCATTGCCCAAAACTGTACACAGTGTCCCACGTATAACTCGAACACCACTTCCTCATTGTTGAACTCCAGTCCCCTCAAGATAAAGGTTAATATTATACTGGTCTGTGTTGTCAAAAGTTCTCGTCCATATTCACAACATTGCAAGATCTCATAGTTATGACTTAAAATAAATGAGACCAAGTAAGGATGACAGATTTCCTTCCCGAAAGGACATTTGTAAACTAGGTGGGTTCTTATGAAAGTCAGCAGTGGTTTTTAATTGAATTCAAATCGAACCATCTGCCACAGTGTGATTCAAACCAGGAGTAATAGATTGAGTTAAGTGGTACTACCACTATACCTAAAGCTTGTGTGCTTTAGGTGATATCAGTCTTTAATTCAATTCTCAATATATGACTCAAACAGTCATCCCATCATGAAACGCAACTGGACTGCAAACAGTTAAGCAGAAGAAGCTGGATACTTGCTCCATTTACTGAAGCATGCAACAGGAATCCTATAATGGGCCTGAGACTCCAGATTGGCATCTGTCTGTAAATGAGCATATTTACATCCAATTTCTCTCTACTCCCTGTTTTTCACCATAGAATAAGACAGAAGAGAAATTTGAAAGGGAAAAAATATCACTGGTTGAAGTTATTTGTAAAATAATTCATAAGACTGAAATATGAAATATACCCTTCTTTTTCCCATATTCATCTCTTTGTCACTTAACTACTGACATGATGATTTTTCTGTGAAAACTCTTACCAGAATAAGTGTATTTAAACATCTGAAATAACAGCAATTCAGATTACTATAATCTGTAATTGCACATTTAGTACAATTTTTGTATTTGTTTTAAAATGGTCGACATAAAATATCAATCGAAAAATACTTTTAAATTTACTGATTTGCCCTGTAGCTTATTTTTCTCCTTCTCTCAGCTGAAGATTTAGTTCCTGCCGGATTCTGTCTCATTAGAACTGACTAATCTTGTTGCCCTCACACAAATGGCTATGCTTCTTGACAGTGCCTTGCAGCATATTATTAAACTAGAGAGATAAGGCTCAGCCAGATCCTGTCTCCACCTTGACTAATCTCAGTGATGTATTCTCCAATGTGGCATATATTGAGCAGCAATTAAGACTGTAAAGTTGGCTTATTTATCCATTCCCAGGGCAATTAGCATTTATGACATGGCAGCCCATCAGAACACTGTTTGTATGTCAATGGGGTTAGGTCCCTGAGGTATTGTGGTATGGCGTTTCTTCGCAGGTGTGCTTTTATCATAGACTGGCCTGAAACACAAGTATCAAATGTGATGATACCATACCCTTCTATTTTCCTCTTTCATCAGTATATCTTGAATATGAGAGGCCCGTTTCATTAGACATTATGCAAATACAGAATTTTGTCGTGGGATTCCTCAATGCCAATCTGCCCAAGCCAGTTGCTAATTTAGTAAGCTGCAGTTTTCACAGTTTAGGAAGCCATCTAAAATGGGCATTTGGTCCTTAGAGAAAGCTGATGTAGAGCCGACAGGCCATTCAGGAGCCCACTACAAAACAAATGTCCAACCATCGTAAAAGGAATAGAAACTCTCATTTCGAGGATGTGCAATGGGTAAGATGTATTTTGTTACAAGATGTATTTCTGGAGAATCAAGAGGAGTAAAAGCACACTCTCACCTCGGGGTCAGGAGATTATGGTTCAGGTCTTGCTCCAGAGATGTGAATGTACAATCTGGACTGATATCAAAGTATAGTCCTGAAGTAGGTCTGCACATTTGGAAACCCAATCATTTAGATCAGCCATTAAGCCAAGACCCAGGTGCCCTGTCAAGTGGATATGAAATATTCCTTGGTGTTCGATTGAAGAAGAGCTGATGGGTTCTCCCTGATGATGGGCTTATGCCCAAAACATTGATTCTCCTGCTCATAGGATGCTGCCTGACCTGTTGTGCTTTTCCAGCACCACACTCTCGACTCTGATCTCTAACATCTGCAGTCCTCACCTCTCCTGGATCTTCCCTGTGTCCAGGTCAACAATTATCCATCAATTTAAAAAAAGAGGAGCAGGAGTAAAAAATGGAACACCTTAAATCTTCACTGCCATTTAAATTGATCATGCTGATCTTCTGCCTGAGATCCACTTTTCCCCACCAATCTGTTGAATCCCAAAATAAACTGTGGTGGAACATCCATAATCATCTGATGCATAAGCTTAGAAATATTCATGACCCTTCAATTCCATGACCCCTGGCCCAGCTAAGCAAGAGGGAGAACTGAGTGACCATTAGATGAAATGTACTGGGGAATGTAGATTGGGAATGGCTGTTTGTTGGTAATTCCATATCTGGCATGTCGGAGTCTTCTAAAGATCAGTTAGTTAAAGTTCAGGACCAGTATGTTTCTGTGAAAATAAAGGATGAGTGTGTCAAGATTTGTGAACCTTGGAAGACAAGAGAAATTGAGAACTTAGTCAAAAACAAAAAGATGTATGTAAGGTTTAGGAATCTGAAAACAGAGAGCACCCTCAAAAAATATGAAGGTAGTAGAAGAGAAGAAATTAAAAGGGGCTGGTTTTTGGCTAGCAGGATTAAGGAAAATTCCAAGGCATTTTATATGTAGATATGAAATAAGAAGATTGTTAGGGAAAGGGCAAACCCACTCAAGGACAAATGAGGGAATTTTGTGTGGAGCAGGAGGAAAGATTGAGGTCCTGAACAAATATTTTGCATTGGTATTCACAAAGGAGAAGGAAATAGTGGACAGCAAGAGTTGGGAGGGACATGATGATATTCTAGGGCATGTCAATATGAAAAAAAAGGAGGTGTTGGATGTTTTGAAAAGGACTTAAGGTAGACAAGTCTTCAGGACATGATGGGATCTATCTCAGAATACTGTGGGAGACAGATAAGGAAATTTGTGGGGCCTTGTATGAAATTTTTGTATCCTCTTGAGGTCTCAGGGGACTGGAGAATGGCCAATTTTGTTAATTTATTTCAGAAAGACAATAGGGATAATTTAGGATATTACAGGTCAAGGAACCTTCTGTCAGTGGTCGAGACATTTTTTGAGAAGATTCTTAGAGCTACATTTGGAAAAATGTCGACTTATCAGTGACGAGTAGCATGGCTTTGGCTGGGAAAATCGTGTCTCACAAACTTGATTGAGTTTTTTGATGAAGCGACAAAGATGATTGATGAGGACAGAACAGTAGTAGTTGTCGAGATCACTTCAGCAAAACCTTTGACAAAGCCCCTCTTGGCAGGTTGATACAAAAGATGAAGTCATATGGAATCCATAATGAGCTAATAAGATGGATACACAACTGCCTTGGTCGAAAAGTATGGTGCTGGAAAAGCACAGCAGGTCAGGCAGCATCCGAAGAGCAGGAGAGTCGACACTTCAGGCATGATTACATTCCTGATGAAGGGCTTATGTCCAAAACATAGGTTCTCCTGCTGTTTGGATGTTGACTGGTCTGCTGTGCTTTTCCAATGCCATATTTTTCGACTCTGACTCTCCAGCATCCACACTCCTCACTTTGTCCAGAGAACTGTCTTGGTCAGAGAAGACAGAGAGTAGTGGTGGAAGGCTCCTTTTCAGATTGAAGATCTGTGACCAGTGGTGGTTTGCAGGGATCAGTGCTGAGACCCCTACTGTGTAAAATACTTATTAAGGATTTGCAGGAGAATGTAGGTGGACTGGTAAGTAAGTTTGTGAATGATCCACATGTTGGGGGAGCTGTGGATAGTAAGCTGAATTGACAGAAGATATAGCAGGCAATGAATAGGTTCGCAATTTGTGTGGAGAAATTGCAGATGTAGTTTAATCCAGACAAAATGAGGTTAAAGTTTTGGAGGATCAGATGCAGGAGGGGAGTATACGGTCAATGGCAGAACAGTTAATGGCATCACCATAGAGATGGATACAGGTGTACAGGTCCACAGTTCCCTGAAAGTGGCAACACAAGTGAACATGGTGGTCAAGAAGGCATATGGTATGCTTGCCTTCATCGGTCAGGCATAAAGTATAAAAATTGGCAAGTTATGTTGCAGCTATATAAAAATGTAGTTAGGCCACATTTGGAATATTGTGTGCACTTCTGGTTGCCACACTATCAGAAGGATATGGAGGCTTTGGAGAGGGTACAGAAACAGTTTACCAAGATGTTGCCTGGCGTGGAGGGTACCAGCTGTAAGGAGAGATTGGACAAATGTAGTTTGTTTTTAATTGAGCGTCAAAGGATTGAGGGGGTGGGGTGGGAGGCGACCTAAAGGAAGTTTACAGAAATGTGAGAGCATGGATAGAATGGATAGTCACAGTCTTTTTCCAAGAGTAGAAATGGCAATTACTAGGCAGATAGTTTTCAGTAAAAGAGGGGGAGTTTAAAGGAGATGTGAGAGGCAGATTTTAACCCAGAGTCATAGAGTCTTATGACACGGAAGCAGACCCTTCAGTCCGACTTGTCTATGCCATCCAACTTTCCCAAGCTATATTTGTTTTATTTGCCTGTATTTGACCCATATCCCTCTCGAGCCTTCCTCTTCATGTACCCTGTCCAACCGTCTTTTAAGTATTGTATCTGCATCTATCACTTCTTTTGGCAGTTCTTTCCATATATGCAGCATCCTCTGTGTGAAAAAAAATTGTATTTTTGAATTTCCCTACCTTAGGGAAAAGATCTTTGCTATTCACCTAATGGTTTTTACTTTACAAAGTCATCATGTGTTGGTGCAGTTATGGTGGCAATGGTGTCTGTTCTGTATTGATCTTTGTTCTTTGAAAGGAGTTCCAGAGCAGCACAGCACATAGTCAAGGAGGCAAATTTAGAATTATAGTGTGAGACAACCTTTTGGCCTCAGAAAATAATTCTCTGTGAAACTTAATGAAAATGACACATTGAGTCACAGAATCGTAGAGATGTACAGCACGTAAACAGACCATTCGATCCAGCTCATCCATGCTGACCAGGTGTGCTAAATTAATCTAATCCCATTTGCCTGCATTTGGCCCATATCCCTCTAAATCCTTCCTATTCATATACTCATCCAAATGCCTTTTAAATGTTATAATTTGTACCAGCCTTCACCACTTCCTCTGGCAACTCATTCCATACACACACCACAGTCTGTGAGAAAAACTTGTCCCCTGGTCCCTTTTAAATCTTGAACCTCTCACCTCAAACTTATGCCCTCTAGTTTTAGACTTTCCTACCCTGAGGAAAATACCTTGTCTATTTACCCTATCCATGCCCCTCATGAGTTTATAAACCTCCATATGGTCACCCCTCAGCCTCTGACACCCCAGGGAAAATAGCCCCAGCTTATTCAGCCTCGTCCTATAGCTTAAACCCTCCAACCCTGGCAACACCTTTGTAAATCTTTTTGGAGTTTCACAACATCCTTCCTGTAGCAGGGAGACTGGAATTGCTGACAGCATTCCAAAAGTGGCCTAACCATTGTCCTGTACAGCAGCAATGTGACCTCCCAACGTCTATACTCAATACTCTGACCAATAAAGGAAAGTATACCAAATGCTTTCTTCATTATCCTATCTACCTGTGACTCTACTTTTAAGGAATTATGAACCTGCATTCCAAATTCAGCAACACTCTCATGGACCTTGCCATCAAGTGTATAAGTCCTGCCCTGATTTGTTTTTCCAAAATGCAGCACTTCACATTTATCTAAATTAAGCTCCATCTACTACTCCTCAGCCCATTGGCCCATCTGATCAAGATCCTGTTGTACTCTGAGGTAACCTTCTTCCCTGTCCGCTATACCTCCAAATTTGATGTCATCGGCAAACGTACTAACCATAACTGCTATGTTCACATCCAAATCATTTACATAAATGATGAAAAGCAGTGGACCCTGCACTGATCCTTGTGGGACGTTGCTGGTCACAGACCCTCAGTCTGAAAAGGAATCTTCTAACGCCACCATCTGTCTTCTACTTCTAAGCCAGTTCTGTATCAAAAAGCTAGTTCACTCTCTATTCAGTGTGATCTAATCTTATTCACCAGTCTACCATGAGGAACCTTGCCGAATGCCTTACTGAAGTCCACATAGATCATGTTCACTGCTCTGCCCTCATCTATTCTCTTTGTTATTTCTTCAAAAAGCTCAATCAAGTTCATGAGACACAATTTCCGACGCACAAGGCCATGCTGACTATCCCTAATCAGTCCTTGCCTTTCCGAATGCATGTAAATCCTATCTCTCAGGATTCACTCCAACAACTTTCCCCCCACCAATGTCAAGGCTCACTCGTCTGTAGTTCCCTGGCTATTCCTTACCACTTTTCTTAAATAATGGCAACACGTTAGCTAACCTCCAGTCTTCCAGCACCTTGCCTGCAACTATCAATGATACAAATATCTCCGTAAGGGCCCAGTAATCGCTTCCCATCTTAATCAATTTCTGGTAAGATTCCAGAAATGCCCCAGAATTTTTTAAATTACTAATTTCAAGTTAACTGTTCTCCTATAGTTCCTCCTGTGTCATTCTCCATTCATCCTTTAATAGCAGTGTTACATTTCCTAACTTGTAATCCACTAGGGCCGTTCCAAAATCTAGCAAATTATGGAAAATCTTGGCAGCAAATCCATTTTGCACCATAGAACAGAAGGATCTAGGAATATGCTTTCTCTGCTGATAGCAACTATTGAAGTTCCCCTCTCTTTCTTGTCCCTTGGTTACAGTTTATTTCTGATAGGTAGTCAAAATTCCATCTTGCAGACATCTACATACCATTTGGTCAAGGTTTTTGCCATTTCCTCATTCCTCGTGGTAATGTCTGCTGCCTCAGCTACCAAGCGATCATTACTTACTTTCATACTCCATTCACTTTTTTATGACCTGATAAAAGTTCACGTAATGTGTTTTTTTTTAATTTCCAGACTATTTTGCTTTCATGTTCCATTTCTTTTCTGTCTTTTTACAAATTTTAATTTCTCTTTTTGAGTTTTTGAAAGCTCTCCTGAGCCTCAGGCGTATTACTATTTGTTATAGCATTATAAGCCTCTTTTCTTAAGTTCAATAGTAACCACAGATGAATCTTTTACACTTTGCTTCTAAAGACTGAAAATATGATTATTTAACTATTAATTTCACCATTCAATCAACATTATTGTCTACTTATCTACTAACCGATTCAACCTTAACCGTGTCATGGAATTGACTTTGTTTTTAGCAAAGATTCTTGTTTTGGGCACAATTATTTCACTCTTAAAGTGGAAATTATTGTCACTGATTTTTCTCAAACAGAGTGTTGCTATTAGATCACTAATTAACCCTGCCTCAGGTCCAATATTAGATCTAAAATAGCATTTTCCCCAGTTAGCTCCACAAGGCATTGTTCCAGAAAGCTCCAGAATCTTATAGACCACCTTTGCCACTTTTAGTTTGTCAATTCTATATGAATATAACATCCCTCACATTGATGTTGTTAAAAGATTCAATTATTTCTTATTTAAAGCTCTATCCAATGGTGTAACTACTATCAGGCGACCAATGAACTACACACACCAGCATTTTCTGACCATTACTTTTCCTAATCTCCATCTGTACTAATTCTAGTTCCTTCTGAGACAAGATACTTTCTTTCTATTTTCCTTATGTAACTCTTTTATTGTGAGAGCTGCCCGTTTCGAGCTGTCTTTTCAGACTCTTAAGTGTCTTGAAACAGTTATTTCCAAAACTTGGCCACCATGCAACCATGTCTATGTAATAGTGATTAGTCCACCCCATTTAATACCATTTGTGCTACTGCTTTATATAGTACAAATATAAAGTATTGCTTCACTACTGTGCATGATTCATACATTCAGATAAATGATCATTAATTTAAATGTTAGAATACTATTCTTTGTAATGACAGTAATCACTGATGCACAATTATCTTTAAACTATTTTCCCTTCCTCCTCCATTCTTCTTGCCTTTTTCTTTCTTCTTGGCTAAAATACGGTATTCCTCTATGACCTTCACTTTTCTCTTTAGTTTTCCAGATTTTCTTTCCTCTGAACCTTACATAGAATAGATAGTTTCAACCCCCAGTCACCATCACCCTGGTTGTACTATTAACAAAAATGTCAATCACAACTAATGAACTGGAGGCTGTCTCAACAGCTCCCTTTTTCCCCAATATAGTGTCAGTGTCCCTGATTCAAAACCCCTTCTTTCCACTTATCTGTTTGAGTTTAAATCTCAAACCTGCTTGGCCCTCTGCCAATTTACATGAGGGTCAGATATTAATCCAAAGATTTTTAAACTTACAACTCAGTTCCTCAAACTACTTTATTGGCACATCATTGCTTGTTCTACCTATGTCATTGTTCCTATCTGGACCACAACTGAATATTTTTGTTTCACTCCGAGATCTTGTCCAAACACAAGAAAACTATTTAATCTTGAGACCAAGCAGGTAGCACATGAGCTGGAATTTCTGAGAAGTGGCAAGCACACACAGTTGAAAGAAGAAAAGACAGCATTGGTTGTTGGGTCTGGGTCTGACTGTTCACTGGGTATATTCTGCAATAACACCATGGCACTCTGTAGTACTTACTAAATAGTTTCCTGCACCATGTATCAATAGTCAAGCCATCTGCCAGACTTCATTCTCAACTAGCAAGACCTAAGACCTCTTTGTCAATTCAAGGGCTAAAATAATTGATCTTGCAATGATCACATTCCTGACTGTGGAGGCTTGTTGTGCACGAATCAATTGTTGTTTGTCCTACATTACAGCAATGACTATACTTCAGAAGTGCTTCATTGTTTGTAAAGTGTTTTATGATGCCCTGAAAGTGTCAAAGCAAATAGATTTCTTTCTTCCTTGCTTTGTTCCTTTATATAAGCCAAGCTTATATAAACCTTCAGTGTCGATGTGCAAGTAGGAAATGTATCTCAGGTGAAAACCTCATATAAAACTCATGGCTGTGCAGCATCATCATGTATGCCTTTAGCTTGGAATCAGTCATTGTTTTCTTTCATGTGAGCTTTGTAGAGACAAAAGCAAGTTTTACTCTGTCGCAGAAACACCTCTTTATGCAAAGCTGTGCCTAATAACAGGGTACTGGAAAGACAGGTCAGCTAACAGACAAAACTCAGCTGCATTCATTCAATAAACTGCAATGGTAGCATTTACTATGAATGATGTGCCAGCTGGAACATAAATTTAGCCTTCTTTAGAGTGATAGGTAGCCTGTGGGTTTTGGATGTTGCTTCATCATAGCTCGTAATAATCTGGAGATATTCTAAAATGTCTGCAATGGAGAGAGAGACCATTGAATGCATCTAATGAATTGTTTAACCTTGCTGTTTGGTTGTTGACTGGGAAAGTTGATAAACCTTCCCCAGGCTAATATCTGAGGCTGAACCTTATCAAATAGTGTTGTCTTGCTATCTTTGTGTCATATTTGAACCCAAAATAGGCTTGTGGTCACATATGCATGCCATCTCTGAGTATATCTCTGTATCAGTAACATGCTCTGCCCCTGCTGAGATTCTGCTGCTGAGACCTTTGCCAGTTTTTTTCGTTAACTCAAGACTTGACGAAGTCAATGTAGTCTGAGGTGGCCTTGCACATTCTACCCCGTGGAAATTTGAAGTCAGACAAAACTCTGATGCCTGTGTCCTTACTCAACACCTAGTCCTATTCAACCATATATTTGCTAAGTAAATTGGTTCCCAAGTTAAGCAACACCTCCATTTTAAAATTCTCATCCTTATTTTCAAATTGGTCTGTGCTCAACCTTTCCAATATCTGTATTCATTCCATACCCCACAGCCCTTTGTGTTATCTACATTCCTCCAATTATGATCTCTTGAATGCCCCAACTTCAGTCAGTCCAATATGAGTAGTCCTGATCTCAGCTGAAAGGACCTTAAAAGCTTTGTATTTTCCTCTCCATCTTTTTCAGCCTCTCTGCCTCTCTTTCCACTTTTAATCAACTTCCTTTTAGCCAAATGTTAGGTCATTTGTCCTGCTATCTATTTATTTGCTTTTGTGTCTTTTTTTTCTCGCAATGCTCCCGTGAATATAAATGGAAGTGGGTGTGACTTCTTCCAGCATGACAGAGAGAAAAATGGCTAAAATAACTTATTTGCTGTATAGTTATTTATTGGAAAATCCATTTGAGTTTGACAAAATTGGAATTCCTGTCTCCCACATTCTGTCATGTAGTTATGAATAAAATTAATCAGCTGGTCATGGTGGCTGATTTAGTTTTAAGTGTGGCACTGGAAAAGTACAGCAGGTCAGGCAACATCCGAGGAGCAGGAGAATTGATGTTTTGGGCATAAGCCCTTCATCAGTAATTCCTGATGAAGGGCTTATGCCCGAAATGTCGATTCTCCTGCTCCTCAGATGCTGCCTGACCTGCTGTGCTTTTCCAGCACCACACTCTCGACTCTGATCTCCAGCATCTGCAGTTTTCACTTGCTCCTATTTATTTAGTTTTGGCTGAGATTTTGTGGATAGTTTCTTTACCTTTGCCTACCAGCTTGTAGTCCACATACCATTCGCTATGTCAACCTCTACGAATTTCTGATACCAAGTTGATTCAGTTTCATTTTTATGATTGTTATGGAAGCATTTTGACAGAGATGAGAGGTGATACTATGGTACAACTTAAACCAGATTTGGGATTAGTCTATTCAGTTGTCAACTTCACACATGATACAAGCGCCATTTGCATTTCAGATGGCAAGCTGTTTTATAATGATATAGCCAAGTACTTACTTAAATTCTGAAGTCTCTTTACCTGTGCATGGTTGCTTTTCTACCATCTAGAGAGAAATAGAGTCCTGCTCTAGATCCCACACTTCTAGAATGCAGGCCACCATTTCTCCTTTCTCAATTATCACCAATCCCCAGGCCCAACCTCAAATCTTCCAACCATCCAGCCTTTAAATCTCTTTTGATCTCAGTTTCTCTCTACGAGGCCTCACTTAAATGAGGATCCATTCATTATTAGACATTGGTTCGATCTTTACTATTTTTTGCCAGCTGCTGGAGGTGCAATGAGACCTGGGTATCCTTGTACACCAGTTGATGAAAGTAAGCATGCAGGTGCAGCAGACTGTTTAAAAAAAAAAGCAAATGGTATTTTGACATTCACAGTGTGAGAATTCAAGTACAGGAGCAGCATTGTCTTGTTTCAATTGCACAGGTCTTTGGTGAGACCACACCTGGTGTATTTGTCCAGTTTTGATCTCACTGTCTGAGGAAGGATGTTCTGGTTATAAAGGGACTGCAACAAAGACTTATCAACCTGGCTCCTGAATGACAAGGCTGACATATGAAGAGAGAGTGAATCGATTAGGATTCTGTTTACTGGAGTTTGGAAGAATAAAGGGTATTTCATAGAAACCTATAAATTTCTAACAGGACTAGGCAGGTTAAACACAGGAAAGATGATTCTGATGTCCATGGAGTCCAGAAACCGGGATCACACTCCAAGGGTTGGCATTTATGACTAAGTTGAGGAGAAATTTCTTCATCCAGAGAGTGGCGACCCTGCAGAATTGTCTCTTACAGAAAGCATTTGAGGCCAACATTAATTGTTTTCAAGACTGGATAAGATACAATTCTCAGGGTGAAAAAGTACAGGGAGAAACCAGGAACAGGTTATTGAATCAGATGATCAGCCATGATTCATATTGAATGATGGAGCAGAATCAAAAGGCTGAATGGCCTACCCCTTCTCCAATGTTTCTAATAAGACCTAAGATGCAATACCTTGGACACCTCAGGCTTCAGTTTTCAAATAGGCAGGTTATGCTCTGCCTCACTCACCAACAAGCTCAAATTGACTGAACTCCAACCAATATTCCTGATATTTATTTTCAAACGTTTTACAATCCTAATTTTCTGAAATTAAACAATTACTTCCTCAAAAGAAAAAAAATGACAATGGACTGTGAAGTATTTACATTCTTATCTTTTCTATTACTCCCTCACCAACTGATGGCAATGCTAACCCTGACAGAAAACAGAAAAAAAATACCTGAAGAGATTTATTACATGTATTTTTCTTTTCAACTTCTGGTGTAAGGTAATCCTTCACAGACATTATTCCATTAAAAGTTCTCTCCTGCACAACTGTTAAAGGTTTGTCAAGAAGTAAACAGAGTTCAACTTTGTCATGGGCTAGTTCTTTTAATTTTCAACAGTAGAATGGTATGTTGCCCAGCTGAAATGTTTAATTTTTAAAACATCAATACTAGTTGGGGCTTGATTCAGTTAGTAAAAGTCTTAATGTTTAAGAACAGTTTATGGCTATGTTTCAGTTCATGTTACCATTGTTTTATGTTCAGTTATCTTCAAAGTTGGGACAAATTGAATGGAATGTACATTATCATTGCATCAAAAGGTTTACAGAACATGTGCACATAGGCTGATGATTACCCTAATCAATCAGCTGGAATCCTATCTTGCAGGAATGTTGAAAAAAAACTCCATCAATGTTTTTATTGATAGCCTTACCTAAAATGTTGCTGAGCTGCACAAATTAGAAGAAACTCAGCAATAGTTTTGCTATGGAAATGCAAACATGTGAAATAAGAGTTAGACCATTCAGCCCCGAAAGTCTGCTCCACCATCCATTAGGTTCATGGCTGATCTGCCTATATATCAAAATTCGTGTTCCTACCTATTCCCCAGTAATCTTTGATTCCTTTGTTTCTCAAAAATCTATTTACCGCCAACTTCAAAATATTAAATGATCCCACCTTCAGAGGCAGAGTGTTCCAAAGACACCACACTCTCTGAGAGAAAAAAGCTCTTCTCATCAATTTCCAAAAAGGATGTTTGCTCATTTTTATACAGGGCTACCCCATTCTGGACTTTCCCACAACTGTAAATATCCATATTGTCAAGACAATTCAGGATCTTACACACTCCAATCAAGTCAACCCTCACTCTTCTAAACTCCATAGACAACAGACGCAGCCTGGAAGAAATTGAGGACTGTGGATGCTGGAGATCAGAGTCAAAAAGTGTGGCGTTGGAAATGCACAACCGGTCAGGCAGCATCCGAGGAGCAGGAGAGTCGATGTTGCAAGCATCAGCCCTTCATCAGGAATGTTGGGAGTGACGGGGGCACAAGGGAGCTGAGAGATAAATGGAAGGATAGGGGTAGGGCTGGGGGGGAAGGTGTCTGGGAATGCCATTGGTGGATGAAGGTGGGGGGAGGTGATGGTGATAGTTCAGAGGGGATGGTGGCAAGGTGGGAGGAAAGATGGATAGGTAGAACAGTTCAAGAGGGCGGTGCTGAGTTGGAG
Source organism: Chiloscyllium plagiosum (assembly GCF_037043375.1). Lineage (NCBI taxonomy): Eukaryota > Metazoa > Chordata > Chondrichthyes > Orectolobiformes > Hemiscylliidae > Chiloscyllium > Chiloscyllium plagiosum. Next base: position 122,261,942 of record NW_028270142.1, on the reverse strand, counting down.
GGTTATATCTGGGATAATGTAGGGGGAGGGGAAATGAGGAAACTGGTGAAATCGACATTGATTCTGTGTGGTTGGAGGGTGCCAAGGCTGAAGATGAGGCGTTCTTCCTCCAGTCGTCGGGTGGCTAGGATTTGGCAGTAGAGGAGGCCCAGGACTTGCATATTCTTGGTAGATTGGGAGAGGGAGTTGAAGTGTTCAACCACGGAGGTGGGGGGGTGGTTGTTTACAGCGTGTGTCCCAGAGATATTCTCTGAAACATTCCACAAGTTGGCATCCTGTCTTCCCGATACAGAGGAGACCACATTGAGAGCAACTGATACAGTAATTGAGGTGTTTGGAAATATAGGTAAATCTCTATTGGATGTGGAAGGACCCTTTTGGACCTTGGATGGAGGTGAGGGAGGAGGCATGGGCACAGATTTTGCACTTCCCGTGGTGGCAGGGGGAGATGCTGGGAGTGGAGGATGGGTTGGTGGGATGCGTGGGAGTTATTGAGGGAAAGGTCTCTGTGGAATGCTGATAGGCGTGGGGAGGAAATACATCTCTGGTGGTGGGGTTGGTTTGTAGGTGGTGGAAATGGCAGAGGATGATGCGATGTATCCGGAGGTTGGTGAGGACCAGGGGTTTCTGTCCTTGTTACGATTGGAGGGGTGGGGTTCAAGGGTGGAGTTGTGAGAAATGGAAGAGATCCCCCCTTGTGACCCCCACATTCCTGGTGAAGAGCTTATGGTCAAAGCGTCGGTTCTCCTCCTCGGGTGCTGCCTGACCGGCTGTGGTTTTCCAACACCACACTTAGACACAGCCTGTCTAACCTATCTTCATTAGCAACCTGCTCTCTCGATATAAATTTAGGAAGTCTTCTCTGAATTGCAATGAATGCATTTATATCTTTACTTAAATAAGGAGGCAAAACTGTGTTAACCTCAGCTAAAATAAATGTAGAAACATATAATCATATTTCTCCTGAGCCAACTGAAAAAAATCCAGACTTAGTAAAAACTGATCACTGTCCAATGTTCTCTGGTGCAAGATATAATTTATTTGAAGAAAGGTTTGTCTTCATGATCTACCCATTACATTGACCATACAGGCTCAAATATAAAGGATTAAGCATTCTTGAGGGAATATGAAAGAAAGATTGAGGGCAAATTACATGCCAGGTTCTGGGGACTAAATTTTGGCTGACAATTCACTATTATACTGAGATATGAAATTCTAAACTCCAACCTTTCAGGTGGATGTTAAACATTTTCACTATAGTCTTAGAGCAAGAGAATGGAACAATACTTTTCTTTCCCCTGTTAATGGACTAATTCACTAATCATTTCATTCACTGATTTATACTATTACTGTTTGTTGTAGCCGGTAAGCAGAAATTAGTTGCTGTGGTTACATTCATTACTGCGTCAAAAATATTTTACTAACTTTGAGACATGCAGAAGTCATGGAAAGTACTATACAAATGCAAGTTTTGTACTTTGCTTGGAGCACAGTTGCAAAGTACTGTAAAATGTGAACTCAGTTGTTGACAAAGAATCCCAAATATTTGTGCTGAAGTTTAGTCACGTGCAAACATCATCAATGGTTCAAACAGTTAAGGGAAACCCATATGCCCTTCCAAAAAGATGAATTGGTATAGTTTGTCTGGGAATCACATGACACAAAACAACAATAAAAATTCTACATTTAAACTATTAGGAATAAATTGTCCACTATCAATCCACAAATGTAAAAAAAACTCCGCTCAGAATTGAAAATATAAACAGAGATTAAGACCCAACAGAGCTCATAACTTAATTTTAAATTGAAGTTCTGACTTCTAAATGGTTAAAAAACAACAACTAAGGTGGAATACATTTTAAAAAACACTTTTGGATACTCTTTGTTCATTCAGGAATCAACAAGAAAACAACTTCCTTTAATGCTCCAGTCTGATGAGGGCAGGCTTTAGACGAAGGCTGCAACTGCATATAATAACAGCCTTCAAATGTGTTGTACATCACTTTAAGTGGATCTCCTCTCAAAACAAGCACAAAGGAGCTAAGCGAAAGAGCTCGGCTTTCCTTTATCTTTCTGACATCCACTGTCTCGAGGCAGCATGTTGCACTGAAATGCTTTGGGGAGCAGTACTGCTGTTTCTCAGTGTATACCATGTATTACCCGCTGACTCTGCTTCATTCACAGGCTGCAAGAATGTCCACTATGACCTGGTCTTTCTGCTGGATACGTCCTACAGCGTGGGCAAGGAGAACTTTGAAAAAGTCAGGCAGTGGGTGGCCAACTTGGCGGGGACGTTTGATATTGGTCCAGACAAGACGAGAGTAGGGGTCGTAAGCTACAGTGACAAGCCTCACACAGAGTTCAACTTAGGCACTTACCAGAACATAGAAGATATCAAGCAGGCTGCAGCGGGCATCAGGTATCGCCGAGGGAATACTGTGACTGGAGAAGCCATTGGCTATGTCACCTTGAATAGCTTCTCACAGCAAGCTGGTGGGAGACCCAATGATCCAAACATTCAGAAAGTAGTCATTCTTTTGACGGATGGCAGAAGTCAGGATGAAGTGTTGCCCAATGCCACATTGGCTCATTCTGCTGGCATCAGGCTGTTTGCTGTGGGTGTTGGTGATGCCCTTAAAGAAGAACTGGAGGAGATTGCCTCAGAACCCAAATCAGCTCACATGTTCCACGTTACTGACTTCAATGCCATCGATAAGATCCGAGGAGTGTTGCGACAAAGACTGTGTCAAAGTAAGTACTTACTGTTTGTCTTGTGGCAAAGATGATATTACCTAACCATTATGCAAAACAACTTCCATCATTTTAATATGATAATCTTCATATGCCTGTGAACATTTGTCCTTCCATTTTTATAATGATGTTACAGTGATTATTGATAATTACAAACAATGTCAGAAGCCACTGCCTGAGGCTGTAAAACACTCATGATTGGATAAGCAAAGATCGTTTTGGTGAAGATTGTCAAATACAGTCTATATTATGTGTGATATTGTCAATGATTTCTCAGGATTGGGCCTGAATTAAATCTTAGCAGTGAGATGTGGAGTCAAATAGATGTTCCACTGCTCTGCTTTGGTGTGGCCTAAAATCACTCAGTTTTTACAAGTTGCCAGCTGACTGGTTAGGCTTCTTTGGAGATGGCCAAGGGCATGTGGGAGTGATGTGAATTCAGAGTGAGAGCAGTGGAGTGGAAGAAAGCTCCTCTTCAATTGAAAAGAACTCTATAATAATTCATTGTTTTGTGGGAACCCTAAAGGTGATTTGACATCTGGAGAAAGTAGGGGGGAATTGAGGACTGCAGATGCTGGAGATCAGAGTCAACAGGTGTGGTGTTGGAAAAGCACAGCCGGTCAGGCAGCACCTGAGGAGCAATAGAGTTGACCTTTCGGGCATAAACTCTTCATCTGGAGAAAGCACCCAGCCCTTTCCCTGTGAAACAAGAACAGCGATGTTTGGGGAAACTTAACAGGTGTGACAACACCATTGGAGAGAAAGCAAGATTAACATTTTGAGTCTAGTGATTCTTCTTCATAACTGATGGCAGATGCTGCCAGACCAGTTGTATTTCTCCATCAATTTCTGTTTTTTGTTTCAAACTTTAGCATCCAAATTCTTTGTTTTGCTTCAGCCTTTTCCCCATGAAAATTGCCAAGCCAAGCATGTAACACCTGCCATTGCATATTGAAGCAGCTTTCCACTTGGGTTTGGGCAGCTGTGTACAACTCTCACTCGCAATCCCTACTAACAACCATGCCTGAAATGTGAGTCAGCCCAGACATTGTGTGTTTGTGATCTCCACTGGAATCTCCTCTACCGATCTTTCGTTTGTGAGGTGAGGTATACAGTGCACGCAATTGAAAATGCCTTCACATGTCCTTTAGGAGATCTGCCACTTAAATCAAACATTGGTAACTGGAAAAGATAAATGAACAGAACTACCAGCTTTGTATCAAAGATTGTTCAATCTGACAAGTTGACTTGTCTGAACGCCTGTGGATTTGTTTGTGTGTGAGAGGATGTTCAAGCACGTGAGGGACAAACCACTAGAGGGATATGGTAATAGAATTAATTAAATTAGGGTAGGAGGAGGCTATTGTGTAGCACGAACATGGCCTTAGACTTGTTCGACCATGTAACATGGTTCTATGTTATAAATTCAATGCAGTGTCTGTTTCTGTGCACAAATAACCATCATATCAACTTGAAATAATGCCTCACCATGTCCACCCTCTTCCAAAAAAAAACATTCAGTTCTTAGATTGATGAATTATTTCTTTACATTATTGTTCAATGTGAATCAGCCATTTGTGGGAAAACTAGTTCATTTTGTTTGTTGATGCTATGCAATTTTAATCTGCAACACTCCCAACTATGTGTAGAAATTTACAAAAAGGATTTTGTTTTTGTTCTGGAATTGATTTTGCTTTCATGAATTGAGCAGATATGTGGTAAGTGAAGGTTTGCGCTTTGAAATTTATTTCCCTTGGATCCTGAAGCCTGGCAGTAATTTTCACAGGGTATTTCTTTGTGACTGTTCCTGCTCTGGCACTGTCACTTTACCATAAAAGTGGAGTGGATGGAAAATCAATCTTCACATAAGCAGGATTTATGCAGAAAGCTTCTTCCAGCAGATCAGTTGAAACCCTGAAGCAATCAACCTGTGTGATTTTAATGCCTTTGGATTGGGTTGGGTCTCAGAATGAGGCTCCAGGGTGAAGATATTAGTGTTCTTACGCCACTGAATTAGCCACTTACCAAAAAAAGAAGTCTCGTCATGTCTAGCCCAGGCATAAGTGAGGTGATCCAAAATATTTCTGCTGATTGATTTATTTTAAGAGCTGCACACTCAAAGGAAAACTAATGACAGTTCTTTCCATTTTCACTGGATGAAACATCTAATTATTCATGAAACTCGCAAATGACTTGGAAGAAGTAATTAAAGGGCACCGTCTTCATCTTCAGGGCGCGAGCAAAGGCAAGCCAGCTCTGAATCATTTTTGACTGAATGATGTCACACACATGGCGTTCTAACAATCCTGTGTTTTCATGTGGATTATCTATTCACTGGGTATTTGTCATAGAGAGAATATGGGTTTCCCAAAAATATTTTGATCAAGCTGTGCCCCTTTCATTACTGGGAAAACCATTGAGACTGTGAGTATTCTGAACATTCAATTCTATTCAACGGAGGTGTCGTTAAAAAGGTCATGATGTGAATCTTTGTTTGAGCCTAATATTGACCACTGTACACAATAGTTCTGTGCTGTGTCAGTGTCCTGTTGTTGCACAAGTTTAGAAAATCCCTGAATGCTTATTCCTGTTCCATGAGTCTGCCTTCACACTTGGAGCATTTTGAACTTGTTCTGGGATATGGGTGCAATGGGCAAGGTCACAATTATTGCCCACCTCCATTGTCCTGATTTTGCTTTGACTGATGCAGATCTTGTGATAATAGAGGTCTCTTAAAGGGATTTCCAGTAAATAAAAACTGATATAATTGTGTATGCTATAAATCAGAAACGAAATGGAAATTGCTAGATAAGTTCAGCTGGACTGCAGCATCTGGAAGAGTAACTCAACCCAAAATGTTAACCAGCAATTTCCATTTTTCTTAGGGATTTTCAGTGTTTAGACTGATGGAACAATAATGTATACTCAGGTCAGAAAATTGGTGTTCCATGAAATTACTTCCCTTGTTCTTCTGGATGGTAGAGGTCAATGCTGAGTGAAGTGCAGTTGGAATAATCTAAGTTACATTAGTGCATCTTGTAGATGGTACATGGACCATAAGTTGTGTGGTGAGTACTCTGTCACAACTTTGAATTAGACCAGCAATTGGCTGGATTGCTCACTGTCATCACACTCACTCACTCTGAGCCTACTGTATGCTCACTGGATCCATGCTTTGCCTTGCCTTTTACACCATCAGCCAGAGATCTGAGGCTCCTACTAACAATGTCTATTATCATTTAGTGCAGGCACACAGCCAGGAAGTTTGCCACGTTTGTCAGTAGATTTCAGTCCAATTCAGTCTTTTGCTCAGAGGATCCCATCACAGGGACAGCCTCCAATACCAGTTTAGACATTTGGAAAAGGTCAGTTTGTCATTCTGGGTGGTCAGAGACTGGATGCTCTTCACAGGGAGAGAGGGGGAACTGAGTGTCAAACCATCTGTCTTGATTCCCTTTGGCACAATGGTGGGCTGTTTTCCTCCTGGATTGAGGCAGAAGCAGGTGTGACAGGAGATGAAAGTGAATGAAGCATTGCGTATGACAGTTGGTGGAGATGGGGAGGTGTCCTGGGTGAATGAGTAGGCAGTGTAAAGGGTGAGTGCTATTGGGGTTTGGAGTGGATGAGCGTAACAATATAATGAAAATGACAAAGCATTGGAAATGGGTAGAGTAGCAGACATCGAGTGAGTGTGAGCTACCTGAGAGAAGAGAGTGACATGCTAACAGAGTGGAGAACGTCATTGACTTTCTTCCTACGTTATTGTGCATTCTTCCAGATTACTAAGACTGCTCTAAAAGTGACAACCTTGGGTCAGACTGAAATGGTCCAGTGTTCTGGCCTTCAACACTGGTCCTGGCAGAGGAGAAAATCCCACCTGTGTATCATGACCAGTTGCCCCCTGTTTGTCAAGCCTGGGCAAACATTAGCAACAGTGCAGGGAAGCTCTGCACTGACAGTGCTTGGCCATTGCACAACAGGTTTTTAAAGATGGTGCTAGTGGCAATTTTAGGATTGCTGGCAAATTGTTGCAGGTATGCTACATTGGTAAGATATGGTGGAACTGAAATGTGATACTCACCACAACAGCTGCACTGCTGATTACTGCAGTAAGTTCAGTGCAGTAAGAAAACTCATGTGGCTTCGTGGTGAGAATCAGTCCATCAAACTTCTCCCGGCTTGCACTTAGTCAAAAAAAATTAGTAACATTCATAAGTCCTATTATTCCCATGTCCAATAATTGAATAGCATGGATTGATGCCTGGACACAGTGTGGCCTCTGTTGATGAAATGATAATTCTGTAACCAAAATTCTATCCCCTGCTTTTTTCCCTTTCAACTCTATTCATATAAGATAAGGAAAGCAAAATGAATAATTTTATTTTCACAGTTGGTTACTGAATAGTTGAAATATTCAGGTGTATGTAACGGAAATGCTGGCAACTTTGAAAATGCTGTAGTTATCTGTCAGAATTCAGTTGTTGAACTTCATAATCCATTTTCCCTGAAAACCCAAGTTTGATCATATATAGGTTGGAATGTGGCTTTGTCACTCATCTGTGATTACTGTTCACTTCATACATAAACATACCTTTAAATCACTCATGAAACCTTGTCCATTCTAATCAATGCAGCTCAGTAATGTCTGTGCCTTTAACTGCTGACAGCCACCACACTGTTGGCACTCAGCACTCAATTAGTGAGCAGTCACTCACAACATAAAGATTGCCAAGTCCAGACAGTCAGCTTACTTATCTTTACACAAGTATTTTATTCTGAAAATGTGTTGCTGGAAAAGCGCAGCAGGTCAGGCAGCATCCAAGGAACAGGAGAATCGACGTTTCGGGCATAAGCCCTTCTTCAGGAATGAGGAAAGTGTGTCCAGCAGGCTAGGATAAAACGTAGGGAGGTGGGACTTGGGGGAGGGGTTTTGGAAATGCGATAGGTGGAGGGAGGTCAAGGTGAGGGTGATAGGACGGAGTGAGGTGGGGGCGGAGAGGTCAGGAAGATGATTGCAGGTTAGGAAGGCGGTGCTGAGTTCGATGGATTTGACTGAGACAAGGTGAGGGGAGGGGAAATGAGGAAGCTGGAGAAGTCTGAGTTCATCCCTTGTGGTTGGAGGGTTCCCAGGCAGAAGATGAGGCGCTCTTCCTCCAACCGTCGTGTTGCCATGGTCTGGCGATGGAGGAGTCCAAGGACCTGCGTGTCCTTGGTGGAGTGGGAGGGGGAGTTAAAGTGTTGGGCTACGGGGTGGTTGCGTTGGTTGGTCCGGGTGTCCCAGAGGTGTTCTCTGAAACGTTCCGCAAGTAGGCGGGCTGTCTCCCTTATCCCCGAAACGTCGATTCTCCTGCTCCTTGGATGCTGCCTGACCTGCTGCGCTTTTCCAGCAACACATTTTCAGCTCTGATCTCCAGCATCTGCAGCCCTCACTTTCTCCACAAGTATTTTATTGTTTAAAAAGAATGAATAATACTTTTACAGTTCAAATTCTATTTAGTGTGCCCAAATCTGCAGCTTTATCAACAGTATAAAATGCACATAACTAGTTACTTTCTCTCTCACCTCTTTACCAACATCCTCTCCCCATCCAACTAAATGATCGAGTAAAAAGAATAAAGTTAACAAATCATCTTAGCTGTTGGTATCTACCGTAGTTGAATGTAAAGGAGCAAATCATTAGTTCTGGTGCCATGTTGAATGAGGTAAATCATTCTCAAATATACATATCATCAAATATACAAAATTTTAAAAATCATACAACACTAGGCTATAGTCCAACAGGTTTAATTGGAAGCACTAGCTTTCAGAGCGCTGCTCCTTCATCAGGTGGTTGTGGGATACACAATTGTAAGACACAGAATTTATAGCAAAAATTTACAGTGTGAGGTAACTGAAATTATACATTGAAAAATACCTTGATTGTTTGTTAGGTCTCTCATCTGTTAGAATAACCATGTTAATTTCACTTCTTACATGTGTAAATCATAAAGCTTTTTTTTAAAAGTTACATTCTCAGGTTAACTTTAACAATTGGTGACAGCCCAGATAATGTGTTGAAGGTGTTTGCCCCCTGTTGCTGTGTGGCATGGCACATTGGTGAAACCAAGCAGAGACTACTGCAACGGATCAATGGGCACAGCACAACAATCAATAGACAGGAGTGTTCCCTCCTAATTGGAGAACACTTCAGCGGTCAAGGACATTCGACCTCAGTCCTTCGGGTGTCCGTCCTCCAAGGCGGACTTCAGGACAGGCAGCAGCGAAAAGTGGCTGAGCAGAGGCTGATAACTAAGATCAGTTCATGTCCCACTAAAGGTGACTACCATTGCACTATACACATGCTCGCTCGCTCTCACTCACTCACTCACTCACACTCTCACTCTCTCTCTCTCTCTCTCTCTCTCTCTCTCTCTGTCACACACACACACACACACACACACACACACACACACACACACACACACACACACACACACACACACACACACACACACACACACACACACACACACACACACACACACACCCTCTCACAGTCCTAGACCCCTATACACTTACACACACATATACACTCTCTCTCACAGACACTCGCAACCCTCCAACCCAGGCCTCTATTCCTGATGAAGGGCTTTTGCCCGAAATGTTGATTTTCCTGCTCCTCGGATGCTGCCTGACCCGCTGTGCTTTTCCAGCACCACTCTAATCTAAACTCACTCACACTCCTACACACACATGCAGCCTCTCACAGAGTTAGACGCATTTTTACACACACACACACTCACTCTCTCTCACAGACAGTCACAACCCCCCATCCCATGCACACATACACATATACGTTTGTAGGGTGAATTTGTACTTACAGAGTTACATTGTACTTTGCTCAAAAACTACATGAATCTATGTAAGATTCTGTTAATTCATTTTTTAGATTATACTCAGTCTAAACGTCATGGCACAGACAACAGCACACGGGGCGGATACCTTCAACACATTATCTGGGCTGACACCAATTGTTACAGTTAACCTGGGAACGTAACTTTTAAAAAAAGCTTTATGATTTACACATGAAAGAAGTGAAATTAAAATGGTTGTTCTAACAGATGAGAGACCTAACAAACAATCAAGGTATTTTTCAATGTATAACTGCAGTTACATCACACTGTAAACTTTTGCTATAAATTCTGTGTCTTACAACTGTGTACTCAACAACCACCTGATGAAGGAGCAGCGCTCTGAAAGCTAGCGCTTCCAATTAAACCTGTTGGACTATAACCTGGTGTTGTGTGATTTTTAACTTTGTACACCCTAGTCCAACACCGGCATCTCCAAATCAAATATCCAGTTCAACTTTAACGGGACAAATATAGGTACCAAAGAAAGAATGTGGACCTAAATTAAGATTTTCCAAATTTAGTTGATGATGTTTTAATTGGAATCATTTCAGATATGCATTCTTGACTCGTCTGTTACATTTTCAAGGTTTTACTTCAGACATTTTTCTCGAAGTGCGTGCCACAGGTCTATCCCAATAATTTGCCCTCATTGCTATGAACCAGGATCTTACTTTTAGACACATAATCTCTGTTGCGTAGAAGTTAGCTCAGTCTGTGTTAAACATGAACCCTTGTTAAATGAATTAGAATGAGACCTCTCAAGTTCTTAGACAATGGAAAATTAAATAAGCAACGAGGTTGGTTGAGCTGGATTTAAAAATTGCAAAACAGGTTTCATAAAAAAATTATGGTCAAATGATAAAAATGAAGGCAAGACAACAGATTGTCATTGATTACTGGAAGTTTTACTCATATCTTTTGTTGGAGTTTGTTGGAGTTCTGTAACAATTTAAGAAACATTTGATGGGGTGGTGTGAGGACTTCATGTGTTTCTCAAAGAACAAATCTAGTTGTAGAAACATCATTGGCATCTTCTAACATCAGAAAAAGCAATTGAAGATGCAATACTTTCAGGTCACTGATATTTCTCTCACTGCTTTATTCATTCCTAGGTGAGGGCAACACTTAGGTTTCCTAAGTATTTCTGATTGCCCCCTTAGAAGTACGTAACTGAGTGTCTTGGGATGTTGTATCTGAAACTATCTTACAGTCAACAATGTTGGTGTCTTTTGTAGGTCAGACTACATAAAACTTTACCTGTAAAGATTATTGGTTGTGCTTTTACAACAATCTGGCAGCTATGTGGTCACTTTTAGCAACATGAACAATTTTTTAAATTTCAAGGTATTTTAAAGCAAAATTTAAAGTCTTATTTTATCACGATAGTGTATTGACTTAGATTCTCTGATCTATTATCATACATGCCAGAAAATCTAATTTCTCTTGCAATTAATTTGTACCCCATCAGAAGTGAAAAATTATCCTCTTAGCATCAAAATTATTATTTTCTATGTGAAAATCCTTTTTTAAAAAATCTGGACCGGAAATGAAGAGAAAATAATTTTGCTTCCATCCTAAACTAATTGAGGTTTGTTATATTAGTATACATTGGCATTAAGTATCCATGAGGGAGAAGAGCAGTGGTACATATTGAGATAAAAAGTGAAATGTGGAAGAGAGAGAGAGACACACACACACACAGACAGAAGCACTTTGGACAGGAAGAGATAAAGCATTGAGAATCAGCCAGGGATAGTAAGGAGAGCAACAAAATTAGCAGGAAGAGGAAGTTACAGCCCAAATGCATTTTTCACCCAGAGGGTGTTGAGATAATATTTTTTGCTGACCTTTATTACAATAACAGAAATACTGACCGGACCTGTCCCTGGACAAGATTCTCCAGTTTGCTGTGAATCTGGATGGAAAGGCCACAGATGGTTACATTCCTGGGTAAGGATGGACAATCTGGCTCTGCTTCTTTCCATAACCTCACTCTCTTTTGTTGGTCATAACAGTTTAGTTTAAGAAGAATGCCAAGTCTAACAAATCTGGTGGAATTTATCAAGGTGCTGACCAAGTGTTTAGATGAGGGTAGGGCAGTTGATGTTGTTGATTTGGATTTCAGCACTCAATGAACAGGAAGACACTAGGAAGCTAAGAGGAACAGAGGGATCTTGGTGGCAGAATAGGTTAATAGGGTAGTTAAGAAAGCGTTCATGTTTTATCAGCCATGGCATTGATTACAAGAGTAGGGAGATTATATTGGAGCTGTACAAAACTTTGATTAAGCCACAGCTGAAATACTATAAGCTATTCTCGTCATCACATGATAGGAAGGGTGTGATCCACTGGAGTTGCTAAGGAGATTCACCAAGATGTTGCCTGAGATGGAGCATTTCAGCTAGGAGGAGAGGATAGATCATCTCAGAATGTTTACTTTGGAGCAGAAAAGCTTGTGGGTGGACTGGATTGAGCTGTATAAGATTATGAGGGACATACAAAGAGTGAATAGAAAACAGCTGTCCCTTCAGTTGAAGGGTCAATAACAAGGAGATATAGTTTTTAAGTGAAAGGTAGGATATGTAGAGAGGATTTGAGGGTGGATGAGGTCTGGAATGTATCTCCTGGGAGGGTAGTTGAGGTAGGAATCCACACAACCGTTAAAAAGTACTTGGATGAGCACTTGAAGTGTCATAATATTCAAGGCTATGAGCCTATTGAGGAAAAATGGGACTAATGTCAATTGTAGAAAAATGTTGCTGGTACAGACTTGATAGGCCAAAGCACCTCTTCTATACTGTACGCTTCTATGATTCAAAGATCCATGCCCCCCAAATTCCGAGCTTAAATAAAGCGGGAGTCTATGAGCAACTAAAACATGAGAGAAGATAATAAAATGCGCCACACCTACACAGTTCAGAAATGACTCTAAGAAGTAAAAGTGAAAAAAGAATCTGTTTTTGGCTTGTCTGTGATGAATAGGTTGTGAAATATTGCAGCTGTTCGCATGTATTGTTGCCTTTGGCGGTTGCATAGCTGTTTGGATATGCTTGCTTGTGCAGTTAGCTGAAAAGGGGATTGTCCAAGTTTTTAACAGTGACTTTGCGGGCAGCTTGTTTTCAGCGATCTAATGGAAATCCTCAGTGGTGTCCCTTCACAGCACAGTTCAGTACAGTGCAATTCAAACCATGAGCTCACAAACCATGAGCACTCCAGCACACTACCATGCAGAGACGAGGGATTGAAGTGTGTATTTTCAAAACTCCTTCCCTGTGTATTCTGTGAAGGGTAAAACACAAACATGTCTTCCAGCCAGAACTGCCTTTCTTTCAACCAGTCCGCAGCCTGACACACAACTTACAAGAGTTCACAGTTCACAGCTTTCTTAAATAGCATCTCTCCATTTTCTGGACATATAAGGATTTCAGAATCAAGACCAGAAACTGAAATTAAGATACACATCAGCTCTGATCACTTGCTAGATTTTGATTGCAGGGCTGAATCTACTATATTTGAATGTTCCTACAAACTCGAATAGGAGGGGGTGGAGCTCTCACTCTGTGAATGTTCTTTTAATCATTCTTGATTTATATTCTGAACCAGTTAAAACCTTTCCAGTTCTGTCTGTATGCTGAAGGTTGGAGTAGAACTGCATCGGTAGCAGATGAAAGTACGTTTTGTGTGTGTACAGACGTGCTGCTGCCCATTAACGTGGTGTGGGAACTGTAATGATCTCATTGCAGAGCCCTGAGGGGCAACCCAATCTATCATGTTAGTGTCAGACAATGACCCTTCAACGGAAACCATTTGATGTTGCGTCTAAACGATGTGCTTGGAATACTTTCAGTGTGACAGTGAGTTTCTCTGTTTGGAGACAAAGTAATTTGAATTGTATTGAAGGTCATGGCATGTGAGAAGTATTACATGACATCACAGAAGTTATAATGGGATATTTAACTGATCAAGAAGATACCATTGACTCAGAAAGAGAAGGTAATAAATTTAAGTCTCTCACAGGTCTGTTATTCAAAAAAAGAACTCTGCTTCTTCCTTGACAACAGCATCTAAGTACTGAGCTTTGAACTCTATGTACCCTTGACTCTCACTCCATTAGCTACTTAGACTGTTCTCTCAGATTGGATATTGTGCTATATAATGATAAGACTGTCTTCAATCCTGAACCAAACATTTTACATCAAGTCCACTTCTTGTCGAGCTTGAATTATTCCAGTTGTAGCTGATAATGTGTATATTTCTCTTCCTCCATTTTAAAAACCTTAAACTATTCTGTGTCTTTACTCAGAGTAGTAAGGGTATGGAATGCTTTGCCTGCATCAGTAGTAGATTCGCCAAGTTTAAGTGCATTTAAGTCGTCATTGGACAAGCAAATGGACGTACATGGAATAGTGTAGGTGGGATGGGCTTCAGATTAGTATGATAGGGTGGCGCAATATTGAGGGCTGAAGGGCCTGTACTGCGCTGTAATGTTCTATGTTCTATTCCTTCATTATTTCACTGACTTCACAGCATTCGTTTTGTTGGTATCTTTTCCTCCATCGTTCAGAAAATCTCGGTCTACTTGTGTCTAAATTCTTCACTTATTTAACTGGAGATTATTAGGCTGAATCTTACTTGAAACTGGCTGTGCCATTTTTATTGAATTTCTTGGAATGTGTCTAGTGAGTTTTCTTATGCTATTATCCCAAAACCACCTCAGAAACTATGCACCATGTTCCTATGGAAACCCTTTTTATACAATGCTAGCTGATGCTCCCAGTCACAGTAGCCAGAAGTACTTACCAATGGCATGATATTTTGGATTTTCAGAAATGATTTCATATTTGAAAGAGTTTTTGCAATCAGTCAAGAAGTTTTAGTCCAGAGCTGTCTGAATGGTTTATGATACTTGTCCAGATATGACCGATAAGGGGATATTTGTACCTCACTTTGCAGACAGGGAGTTCAGGTCTTAGTGGATGAATTATGCAGTGGAGGGCCATCCAATTCCCTCAAGACTGGCACAGGACATGACACCTGACCCTGCAAGCCTGGTCTGCAGTTGCCACTTGGCCAATGTGATATCTACCCTGCAGAGGAATGGTCAGCAATGCTGCAAGAAGGTCAACGACCAGGGTTAGTGCCATCATCCTCTGTGTGCTAACTCACCCTCACACTATCGCTGCTACGGCACACACCTTACATCATTTCTCACCATCGTATACAACACTTTCCTTCTCTCGCTGCCACCCAATCTACCCCCAGATTACTAACCCTGAATAGCTTTGTGCTTTCTACTCATTCACCCAGAGCATCTCATTAGTTTTCTCCCATTTGCACCAGCATTAATACAAATGCTAGTCTCTTTCATCTCTCTCAGTCTCTCTCTTTGACTCAGTCCAGGAAAGTAGAGTCCATAATAAGGCAGAAGATGTCATAGAGTCATTATCATACAGCATGAAAACAGACCTTTCGATCCAACGAGTCCACATTGACCATGAAGCCAAACCAAACTAGTCCTAATTGCCAACATTCGGCCCATATCTCTCCAAACCTTTCCTATTCGTGTATTGTACCCACATGCGCCACTTCCTCTGGTGGTTAATTCCACATAAGAATCACTCTCTATATAAAAAAGTTGCCCTTCATGTCATTTTTAACTCTTTCTACTCTTACTTAAAAAATGAGCCTCCTCGTTTTGAACTCCCCCCGCCCTCGGGAAAAGATCCTTGCTATTCACCTTATCTATGCCCCTCATGAGTATATAAACCTTTATAGGGTCACTGCTCAACATGCTACACTCCAGTGAAAAATCTATTAGCCTGTCCAGCCTATCTTTCTAACTCAAACCCTCCATTCCAGCAACATCTTGGAAAATATTTTCTGAACCCTCTCCAAGTTAATAATATCTTTCTCGTAACAAGGAGACCAGAACTCTACACAGTACTCCAGAAGATGCTCCACCAATGTCCTGTACAACCTCAGCATAATGACCCAACTTCTATACGCTGAAGTCTGAGCAATGAAAGCAAGTATGCTACCTGCCCTAACCACTTTGTCTACATATTATGCAAACTTCAAAGAATTCATGTATCTCAGGGTTAAAACAAACAAGAGCAGGACTCATACAATTAATGGTAGGGCCCTGGGTGGTGATGTAGAACAGAGGGAAAGAGACAACACAGGTGCTTGGGTGTCTGAACTCTGACAAAGTACAAATAAGGGAAGGCAAGGTAAAACAGGGCTGTTGCAAGCACAGAGTAGGGGCATACTGAGTGAAAACCATGAGCTCTGTACTCTTCCCTTGCAATGGGAGAACTATTGAGCTCCAAATTACAACATTGAAATACAGAACCATACTGTCATTGATTTGGAAATATGCCATCAGAATGCAATGGAGCTTCAAATTGAAGTTTTTGCTCTTGACATCGAGAAGATCCTTACTGAACATCTCATTTGATTACCCTGTCCCTTGCCCTGAAGCAAAAGTGGCATCAATGCCCCCCCCCCCCCCCTCCAACGGTTGAAAACCATTAAGGTAGGTAAGTCCCAGAAACTATCCCCGGATACTGAAGGAGGCATGGGAGGAGATTGCTGGGACCTTGACAGAGATCATTTATCCTCTTTAACCACAGACGAGGTCCCAGAACACTGAAGAATAGCCAATTTTGTTCTATTGTTGAAGAAGAGCAGCAAGGATAATCCAGGAAATTGTAGGCCAGTAAGTGTTACATCAGAAGTGGAGAAATTATTGGAGAAGATTCTGTGGAATAGGATTTACTCACATTTGAAAAAGAATAGACTTATTAAGTACAGTCAGCACAGCTTTGTGAAGTGAAGATCTCATCTCACGAGTTTGATTGAAATTTCTGAGGAATTTATGGAGGTGATTGTGGGCAGGGCAGTGGATGTTATCGATTGTGTACTTTACTAAAGCATTTGATGAGGTCCCTTATGGTAGGCTGGTCCACAATATTAAGACCTTGGATCCCACATGGGAGTAAATACAATAGATACAGAATTGTGTTGGTGGAATGTTTTTTTTTCTCTGTGACCAATAGGGTGCAATGACTTTGGACAGGATGCAGAAGAGGTTTACCAGGCTGTTGCCTTGATTTGAAGTATACTAGATATAAGGAGAGGTTAGTCAAACTGAGATTGCTTTTGCTAGAGTGTCAGAGGATGAGGGATGACCTGAAAGAAGTATAGAAAAGTATCAGAGGCATGGGTAGGGTGGATTGTTGGAATTTTGTTTTCCAGAGTGGAAATATCAAATACCAGGGAGCATAGATTTAAGATGAGTGTGGGAACGTTTAAAGGAGTTGTGTGAGGTGTTTTTATGAGAGAGTGATAGGTGTCTGGAACATGCTGCTAAGGGACGCGCTGGAAGCAAATATGCTAGCAATGTTTAAGAGGTGCTTACACAGACACGTGAAAATACAGAGAATAGAGGATTATGAACCATGTGCAGGCAGATGAGATGAGTTTAGAATGACATATTGGGCAGAAGGGTCTGTTTCTATGCTGTACTGTTTGATGTTCTCAGTTCTGCATTCTATGTTTCCACCTTGTATTGTGCTTTAATGCATGTAATATAAAAGAGAGAGGGAAGCATATATGAAGATTGCTGTTAATCAACTGAAATGAAGCTGTGAGCTGAAACTAGGGCAGCACTCCATAACTGGCTTTCCTTCCCTGGATTTGAGTGATCCTGATGACTCAACTTTGCTAGAATAGATATGTGTGAAGAAATTATACAGGAACAAGATTGAGCTCAGCTGTGAAACTCTCTAAGCTCTGATGACATCTAATGTATGGCCTCATTAAGAGTGATTGCTTGTTTTAGGTTGATCTGTGGGTGATGATCCAGTACAAACTAATTTCTTCTGGAGAGAAGGAGGAAGAAACATTTGAAGGAAACCAAATCTGAAAAACAAACTCATTTTATAGAATCATAAATTCATAATTTAGTCATTCATAGTATATGGGCACAACAGGCAAGGTCAACATTAATCGATCTTTTCAGACAACCAAGATTCTTGAGAGGTTATTTCAGAGGGAAATTAAGAGTCAATCATATGGGTCATGGAATCAAATATTGGACAGACCAGGTAAGGATGGTACATTTTCTTCTCTAAATGAGAAAACCTGATTGGTTTTGCAATAATCAAGTAATTGCATTGCTCCCATTACTGACATGAGCTTCTTAGTCAGATTTATTAAGCTAACTGAACTTAAAATAAGTGAGGAGATTTAACCACACATCTTTCAAACAGTTGTCCAGAGCTCCAGATGATTAGTTCAGTAATATAACCATTAGGGCCTATTGTATTTAATCAATAAATGATACGTGGCATCTATTCCTGAATTGTGAAACCTGTCTTTAACTAGCACAAATAAACAAGACATTTTGCTTCACTCTGAGCCTGGGTTCTAGTAGCTGACATTCACTCGAATTAGTTTTGCCAACAATAAATCTAACATTAAAGACCAGGAAATGGAATTGTATTCAACACAAACTTAAATTGTACAAATTACACCAACTACATGTTTTAATACATAAAGTAATTAATTTAAGTAACCACAATTTATTTCAAAAGGTGTTAGTCTGAAAATATTTTACTGTCAGTTGGATGGTTCTATGAAATATGCTGATTTTTATGAACTGTTCAAGGCATGGAAATGAATTAGGAGAAAGTGAGGACTACAGATGCTGGAGATCAGAATGGAAATGAATTAGTATTGTATTAGTTCTAACGTGGATTTTTCTTTTGAGATTCTTTATGTAAGACCAGGGTCCATCCTTCAAAATAGAAACAAGTTTCAGGATTGAATAACAATGTTTTGTGAGCTGGGTTCAGAGCGTAATCCTCAACAAGTGGTAAAGAATACTTTTGAAAAGAGGTAATGCCAAATAGTAGTAATCTCACTAGACAACTTACTTTTCATTTGTTCACAGCATGTAGGCATAGCAGGCTGGGCCAGCATTTATTGTCCATCCTGAATTTCCCAAAGTGCAGTTCAACATCAAACTCATTGCTGTGGAGCTGGAGTCACATGTTGGCCCAAGTAAGGATAGCAGATTTCCCTCTCCGAAGGACATCATGAATCAGATGTTTTTTAAATGACAATGGTCACTTGATTGACATTAGTCCAGCTTTTTATTCCATATTTTATCAAATTCAAATTTCACCATCTGCCATCCGCTATGGTAGGATTTGAACCCATGTACCCAGAACATTAACCTGGGATTCTGGATTACTTAGCTGAAAATGTGTTGCTGGAAAAGCGCAGCAGGTCAGGCAGCGTCCAAGGAGCAGGAGAATCGAAGTTTCGGGCATGAGCCCTTCTTCAGGAATGAGGAAAATGTGTCCAGCAGGCTAAGATAAATGGTAGGGAGGAGGGACTTAGGGGAGGGGCGTTGGAAATGCGATAGGTGGAAGGAGGTTAAGGTGAGGGTGATAGGCCGGAGTTGGGGTGGGGACAGAGAGGTCAGGAAGAAGATTGCAGGTTAGGAAGGTGGTGCTGGGTTCGAGAGTTGGGACTGAGACAAGGTGGGAGGAGGGGAAATAAGGAAACTGGAGAAATCTGAGTTCATCCCTTGTGGTTGGAGGGTTCCTGGGCGGAAGATGAGGCGCTCTTCCTCCAGCCGTCGTGTTGGTATAGTCTGGCGATGGAGGAGTCCAAGGACCTGCATGTCCTTGGTGGAGTGGGAGGGGGAGTTGAAGTGTTGAGCCACGGGGTGGTTGGGTTGGTTGGTCCGGGTGTCCCAGAGGTGTTCTCTGAAACATTCCACAAGTAGGCGGCCTGTCTCCCCAATATAGAGGAGGTCACATTGGGTGCAGTGGATGCAGTAAATGATGTGTGTAGAGGTACAGGTGATTTTGTTACGGATATGAAAGGATCCCTTGGGGCCTTGGAGGGAAGTAAGTGGGCGCAAGTTTTGCATTTCTTGCGGTTGCAGGGGAAGGTGCCAGGAGTGGAGGTTGGGTTAGTGGGGGGTGTGGACCTGACGAGGGAGTCACGGAGGGAGTGGTCTTTTCGGAACGCTGATAGGGGAGGGGTGGGAAATATATCCCTGGTGGTGGGGTCTGTTTGGAGGTGGCGGAAATGACGACGGATGATACAATATATATGGAGGTTGGTGGGGTGGTCGGTGAGGACCAGTGGGGTTCTGTCCTGGTGGTGATTGGAGGGGCGGGGCTCAAGGGCGGAGGAGCGGGAAGTGGAGGAGAAGCGGTGGAGAGCATCGTCGATCACGTCTGGAGGGAATTTCCTCATTTCCCTCCCCCCACCTTGTCTCAGTCCCAACCCTCGAACTCTGCACCACCTTCCTAACCTGCAATCTTCTTCCTGACCTCTTCGCCCCCACCCCCACTCCAGCCTATCACCCTCACCTTAACCTCCTTCCACCTATCGCATTTCCAATGCTCCTCCCTACCTTTATCTTAGCCTGCTTGGCACACTTTCCTCATTCCTGAAGAAGGGCTCATGCCTGAAACGTCGATTCTCCTGCTCCTTGGATGCTGCCTGACCTGCTGCGTTTTTCCAGCAACACATTTTCAGCTCTGATCTCCAGCATCTGCAGTCCTCACTTTCTCCCCTTCTGGATTACTTATCCAATTGCGTTGTCACAATATAATTGTGTGTGTCACTGGCTAGGCCAGTGTTTATTACCAAGCTCTTATTGCTCTGAAACTGAGTCCAATGTTAAGCTGATCCAGGGGACACTGAAAAGACCAATGCTGCGGATCTGGAGTTATATAGATCTGGAGAGGCAGTACGGTAGTTAGAACTGCTGCTCACAGCACCAAGGTCCCAGGTTCAATTTCAGCCTTGGGTGACTCTCTGTTGGAATTTGCACATTCTCCGCGTGTCTGCGTGGGTGCTCCAGTTTCCTCCCACAATCCAAAGATGTGCAGGTCACGTGAATTGGCCATGTTGAATTGCCATAGTGTTAGGTGCATTAGTCAGTGGGAAATGGGTCTGGGTGGGTTACTCTTCAGAGGGTTGGTGTGGACTTGTGGGGTTGAAGGACCTGTTTCCACACTGTAGGGAATCTAATCTAACCTAATATAGAGCATATTAGGAAAGAATGATAGCTTTCAATGAGATTTCTTTTATTTGACATGGTCATCGTTAGACCAGCTTTTAATTACAGGTTTTTCCTTATCATCAGACATGGTGGGATTTGAAACAGGACACCAGAATGTTCGATTTCAGGTCTTCTGGATTATGAATGAGGCGGTGATATAGTGGTGTTAGTGGTCTAGCCAATGACGCCCACATCTCAGAAATGAATTTTAAAAACATTCAAATTGTTGCTTTATACCGCAAATGTTAAAAGTCCTCTTTCAATGCAAATAAACAAAACTGTGTATCAATACCATTTTGAACTGGGAATTATAGAAAAAGTAAAACAAGTTCAGAGTTTTGGAGGACTATGCAAATGTTATGAAGAGCCTTGATTTCAACATTCTTTTGATGCTGGAAGAGTGTGCAGGAGTATAAGGAGAGGTTGGGGCACATATTGAAAGTAAGATTATGCAATGAATAACTTTCTCAAAGATATTTAATTTATATAATAGTTTTGAAAATTGTGTTCCATGTTTCAGTTTAAAATCAAATGTTATACATCCTTTCAATGATGTCAAACCATAACAGTTAACACTGTTCAAGTCAACCTTATCAAGGTGTGTATACACACACACACTTTTTCTATAATGCCCAATTCAAAATGGTATTGATACACAGTTTTGTTTCTTTGCATTGAAAGAGGACTTTTAACATTTGCGGTATAAAGCAACAATTTGAATGATTTTAAAATTCATTTCTGAGATGTGGGTGTCATTGGCTAGACCACTAACACCACTATATCACTGCCTCATTCATATACACACACACACAATTAAATGAAAGCATTGCTTTTCTGCCTCTAATGAAGGTTTGACAGACATTTATTTTTATCAATCAAGATAAAACTGACAAAATAGTGACTGTCAAATGAATTCAAGATCAAAGTAACAGAACCAAGACATATGCTATGAAGCTAGACAACAAGACACTTATGACAGATATTTTTACCAAATTATCACACTTGCATTCCTGCCTATAGTTAGAGACAACATAATGTCTACACTTGAGGAGTGGACAGTAAATAAATTACTGGGAGGAAAGCAGTACTACATTACATGACTCAAAATGTTCTACACCCAGATGTTTATGAATTGGCTCAAGATAATTTCTTGTCTCCAAGATCAAATAATTAATGGTATTTTTTTAAAAAGAGATTGTATTGATATATGATATAACAAAACTAAAGAGCAATGTGCCAATGTTTCAATGAATAATGGGGGAATTTAATATTCCTTAACGACAAGTGACTGGTACAGCTGTGGAATGGGAGGTAGGAGTAGGTTAGCAATTTGAAATCTGAAATCTTCTACCCCAAAGGTACCCAGTTTTTGTATGAAGTGAGGAGTGGATGACCCTACCTACTGTCAAAAAGTTGGTCAGTTATTTAAGTGTGTTAATATAGCTTCGTGACTTAAACTTTAAAGAAAGAAGCAAACTTTATAAAGTAACTTTGATGACTAACATCTCAAAGCTCATTATAAGCCACAAAGTAGTTTTGAATTGTATTAATTTCACAATGAATGCAACCAACTTGCACAAGTACTCACAAACAGCAATTTGATAATTTCCAGATTACCAGATGACGCTGATTGAGAGACAAATATTTGCCAGAATGCCGAGGATAATAGCCCTGTAAAAATAGTTTCTTTGTGCAGTGCTGTCTGATTAGTAATACTCCAAGACTCTATTTCTATTTTCCTGCAATGCTTCCTTTGTAAACATCCATCCAATTTCCTCTAGATATTTCTTATTGATTCTTCCATCACTGTCCTTTCAGACTGTGCCTTCCGGAGCATGAAAATGTACAACACATATTGAGTAGTTCAATTAAAGCTTCACTGCAGAGAGTTGTGAAAAGTCTGAGAATTATAGCTACGTTGCTCTGGCTTGACAGCTGTCCTAGACTACTTCTGAATTTGTTTGGTGTTGGAAATGTTGAATCAATGAATTCATCTTTTAGAACAGAGGATGGGACAATGTGTTTAGTTAGAACACATGATGGATAAAGCAGAATGAATGGAATGGCATAGTGGACTTTAAGAGAACCATGTGCAAATTCTTAGAATTCTAAGTACAAACTCAATCTTTTAATAGCCACTAGTATGCCATCTAGACTTTCTGTATTGTAGCTCAGACAGTGATAAGCAATAAACAAGGTCTTTGTGGTAAAGGTAGATATTTAGAGCCATTGATATTTGTTTTGCTGTTGAAATTCCTGGAACAGTGCATCAGTGGCAGTAGGCCCAGAGCCTGGACTCCTGGCAGCAGTAGGCCCAGAGCCTGGACTCTTGGTGGTGGTAAGTCTGGAGCCTGGATTCGTGGTGGCGGTGGGCCCAGACTCTGGACTTTTGATAGTGGTAGGCCCAGAGCCTGGACTCCTAGTGGGGGTGGCAAGGTGGTGGCAGCAGCAGAGCCAGGATTATAGCTGTTCCCAGATCAGGAGTCCTTGAGGTCCACCTTGCCGAGACTTTGCAGATCTCGGCCCCCGGCCCATAAGCCTCTTTTCTGATGAAGGGCTTATGCCCGAAACATTGATTATCTTGCTCCTCAGATGCTGCCTGATCTGCTGTGCTTTCCCAGAGACCTTCCAGAGGCCCTGAAGCCATGCTTCAGACTTCAATTTGAACAGAAGATTAAACCCTTTTTTAAGTAATTTCTTTTTATCATATTGTAACTCAAAATGGTGCTGGATTGTGGTGATAAAAAACTTTTCACTGTATCTTCAAGACATATGTGACAATAAATCATTCATTCATTTATTCATTCATTCAATGACCTCCTCTAATCTAATCTTCGCGATATGCTTGTGATACCCAATGGTAAAGCAAGCATCTGTTTTTAGTATCTCTAATATCTGGAATAACAAGAAATTGCATCTACATAGCACCTTAGTCTTAGAAATCAGCCATGAAACTGTACAGAGATAAGAGAAATAAAAAGATGGATAAAGAAGCATGAAGCTTCAGTGAAAAGAGTTAAGAGCAGTGACCGAATGCTTGAGGGAAAAGGGTTCATAGCTCCTTGAAAGTGGACTTGCAGATAGATAGGATAGTGAAGAAGGCGTTTGGTATGCTTTCCTTTATCGGTCAGAGTATTGACAACAGGGGTTCGGAGGTCATGTTGCGGCTGTACAGGACATTGGTTGGGCCACTATTGGAATATTGCATGCAATTCTGGTCTCCTTTCTATCGGAAAGATGTTGTGAAACTTGAAAGTGTTTGAAAAGATTTACAAGGATGTTGCCAGGGTTGGAGGATTTGAGTTATACGGAGAGGATTGAACAGGCTGGGGCTGTTTTCCCTGGAGCGTCAGAGGCCGAGGGGTGACCTTATAGAGGTTTACAAAATTATGAGGGGAATGGATAGGGTAAATAGACAAAATCTTTTCCCTGTGGTCGGGGAGACCAGAACTAGAGGGCATAGGTTTAGGGTGAGAGGGAAAAGATATAAAAGAGACCTAAGGGGCAACTTTTTCACACAGAGAGTGGTACGTGTATGGAATGAGCTGCCAGAGGAAGTGGTGGACACTGGTACAATTGCAACATTTAAAAGGCATTTGGATGGGTATATGAATAGGAAGGGTTTGGAGGGATATGTGCCGGGTGCTGGCAGGTGGGACTAGATTGGGTTGCGATATCTGGTCGGTATGGATGGGTTGGACTGAAGGGTCTGTTTCTGTGCTGTACACCTCTATGTCTCTAAGTGATAAATTTGGATAGAAAAATAGGTGCAGATATTAGAGTTGAGGTGATATTTACCATTAAGGATTAGTGTCATAGAGTTATCAAGCATTTAAGAAGGCCTTTGGCTTATCACGTCTGTGGTGTCTGTCAAACATCTATTTTATTCCAATACCATTTGTTGGTTACGCCACATGCAGACCTGGTTTCCCTAATTTTCATGGCAACACATAAACCTAAATGAAATGCTAGCCACCTTTTTTGCATTATCAAAGGGCCTAATACTTGTTCTTCGCTTCTGGGTGAGTACCTCTCTCTCGCTTCTGAGGTTTCATGGTGTAAGATGGCAGATGGGGTATCATTCTCATTCCTGATGAAGAGCTTATGCTCAAAATGTCAACTCACCTGCTCCTCGGATGCTGCCTGACTGGCTGAGCATTTCCAGCACCACACTTTTCAACTCTGATCTCTAGCATCTGCAGTCCTCACTTTCTCCTGGCAGAGAGTGTATCAATGTGTGAGTCATCCTCTTAATTCTAACTGCGCCACTACAAGGTTTTCCACATTTTATTCTGGGACAATATTCTGGATATGTACAGACTCCCAAATGGAGTCAATGGAGTACTCATAGCAAATGCTGAGAGTTTCACTGTTATTAACATGACAAATTATATCAACTAGATAGAGACCTTCTTTTCTACTCTGCTCAAAAGTGAAGATGCATTAAAAAATACTTTTAAGTTGCTGTCACTGATTCTATACTCCAACTGCTACATTGTTGTGATCCTCCCAGAGTACAAGTCCAAAGCACTTGGTCGATTGACAATAAATTCAACACTGATCCTCTTAATTTTTTATCAAAACCGTTGAAATGTTACACGCTGTTAAATAACTGGTTTTGAATAATATACCAACAATATAATTAATGCTAAACACTTTTACCAACCCATAAAGGCTAATTTACATTTCTTCACAATGATAACAAAATCATAATTTTAGAAATTTTTTCCAAAAGCTTGCTTTTATTATTATTTTAGCTTCTTTCTTAATCCATTCACAACCAGTGATTCCCCTGTCTGAACATTTAAATTAAAGCTGAGTTTAAGAATACTTAACTTCCGAGAATACTCTATGGCGTTACTTAAATGTGATTGTTTGCATCAATATTGCTGGATTCCTGGAGATCTCCTTGACTTAGCGTCAGATTTAAATTGCTATTGGGAAAAGATCTCACAACTTTTGTGGGTTGCTTTCTTCAAGGTCAACAACGAGTGACACAGATTCGCTGCTAACTGCAAAATAAGACCCACTAATTTCCTATCACTTTCAGTTTGCTGGGAAGCTGCATGTCAAAACAATCCTCCTGGAGGGATAGGAAAAATTGCTCTGAAGGACTTGCAACATTTTGGGAAATTGCCTGCTCAGTCTATTCAGACATGAAAGTGAAAGGCAGCAGAAGATGGTAAAAAAATTAGAAAGAGAGGCAGGGCATGGGAGGGAATATTCCTGCTTTTAAATTGGGTGTGGATGCAATTATCAAAGTGCACTTTTAGTAAAGACCACTATGCAAAAATGGCAACTATCAGAGTGATCACTTGAAAAGGCGAACAGTACAAAACCAATGCACACAACAATCACGGCTGCTTTCCAAAACCACATTGGCAATCTCAATTATATGGAGCATTTCAATGTAAGTGATGTTTACAGATGGATTACACCCATCAAACTCAGGTTATAATTAGAATATAAACCACAGCTATTATAAGGCACATATCATTTAGTGTCAGTTTAGTTCCTCCCTTGTCACTTAAAGGAAAATGGCTTGCTGAGTCAGATGGTTATGGGTTGAAGACCCACTCCCACATCTTGAGTACAAACTCTAGGCAGACCATCTGAAGAGTACTGATAAAGCATTACACTGTCAGAGGTGCCACCTTTCCAATGAAACACTAAACTCTGATCTTGCCTGCCCTCTCGGGTAGACATAAAGAGATCCTTTGCATATTTGGAAGAAGAGAAGGGGAATTATTCCAAAGTACTGGCTAATGTTTATGCCTGAACTCTCAAGCCTAAGAGACAGATGATCATCTGATTCCGTCTTGCTGTTTATAGGATCTTGTTGTAGTTGTTTTGGCTTGAGTTACATTGTGACTACACTTCATTAATTGTTAATTGCTTGTAAGACATTTTGGAACTCCCTGAAGTATGAATGAAATGTTATTATTTCTCCATATTAAACATTCATTCTGTGAAGACAGAGTTGCGATCATAGATGTTGATCTTCAGCTCTTTGCACCTACTTTGTTTGGGTAAGTGCTTTGATAGGATTCTGCTGCTGTCCAGATTTTATGAAGGTTCCTACCTCCGAAATCAGCCAGGACTTACTTTCTTGAATAATGGACTGTCTGTTTTATGTCATTGTACACAGTGAATGTGGGTGATTTGAGTTGCCAAATAACATATTTGTTCACAGCTGGGTGTAATAATTACATTTACTCACTGGCTAGCTTTATGTCCAGTTGCAGCAAGAATACTTTTCAGAACAAATATCTCTCAAAATTGCAACTTTGTATCCACCTCTGTAACATTTCCACCACACGTATCTATCCCTCTGCCACTAAACCTCTTCCATATAATTATCTTCTTCATTTACTTAATGGTCATGCTTTATTTCCACCATGCTTATGCTTCACAAAGTCTTGATCTGTATTAAATCTTGCTTACCTTATCAATCTGATCCTCATTGGCTTATGTTTGCACAATACCCCAAGTACTAAACCAAAAATCAATTGTAGATTTTTTCAACTGATATCTTAAAATGTATTTAACTCTCTATTCTCTGCTGTACACTGTTTCTGAATCTCTAACATCGTATAATATTCATCCTCTTTATGCCCCTCAGTTCTCTGATCATTGTCTGTCAACCATCTTACTTTCCCGAATTACCTGAATTCCCTTTTTCAACCTTTACAGCTTAGAGATAGAGATAAACTTTTGACTAATAAGTGTCTCAAAGGCCATCAAGATAGGAGCATGGATTTATTAGATTTTTTAAAATTACATTCCCTACAGTGTGGAAACAGGCCCTTCGGCCCAACAAGTCTACACTGACCCTCCGAAGGGTAACCCACCCAGACTCATTTCCCTCTGACTAATGCATCGAACACTATGGGCAATTTAGCATGGCCAATTCACCTGACCTACACATCGTTGGATTGTGGGAGGAAACCGGAGTACCCGGAGGAAACCCACACAGAGGCGGGGAGAATGCACAAACTCCACACAGACAGTTGCGCAAGTCTGGAATCGAACCCGGGTTCCTGGCGCTGTTAGGTAGCATTGCTAACCACTGAGCCAGTGTGCCGATTTGAGGGCACAGTCAGGTCTTATTGAACAGTGGAGTAATGACGGGGGGCAAACTTTGCTTTATTCACCCCTTGCTTTAAATATCAATTCAAACTTGATCTCCTTGTTCATCCTCCTGAGCAGTCTCTTTGTGGATTGGCATCCATTCTTCTGTAATGCCTGTTTACCAAAACAGTACCATAAAATTTTACGTTTGTCTCATAAATAATGCAACATGTCTCTCATAATCTAGACTGCAAATTACTATTGACAAAATCAGCATCCACTTAATGTGTTCATTTGACACTCCGTTTCTCCTTTTAGAGTCATAGATTCATAGAGATGTACAGCATGGAAACAGACCCTTCAATCCAACCTGTCCATGCCGACCAGATATCGCAACCCAATCTAGTCCCACCTGCCAGCACCCGGCCCATATCCCTCCAAACCCTTCCTATTCATATACCCATCGAAATGCCTCTTAAATGTTGCAATTGTACCAGCCTCCACCACATCCTCTGGCAGCTCATTCCATACACGTACCACCCTCTGCGTGAAAAGGTTGCCCCTTAGGTCTCTTTTATACTTTTCCCCTCTCACCCTAAACCTATGCCCTCTAGTTCTGGACTCCCCCACTCCAGGGAAAAGACTTTGTCTATTTACCCTATCCATGCCCCTCAGAATTTTGTAAACCTCTATAAGGGCACCCCTTAGCCTCCGACGCTCCAGGGAAAACAGCCCCAGCCAGTTCAGCCTCTCCCTATAGCTCAAATCCTCCAACGCTGGCAACATTCTTGTAAATCTTTTCTGAACCCTTTCAAGTTTCACAACATCTTTCCAATAGAAAGGAGACCAGAATTGCATGCAATATTCCAACAGTCGCTAACCAATGTCCTGTACAGCCGCAACATGACCTCCGAACCCCTGTTGTCAATACTCTGACCAATAAAGGAAAGCATACCAAATGCCTTCTTCACTATCCTATCTACCTGTGACTCCACTTTCAAGGAGCTATGAACCTGCACTCCAAGGTCTCTTTGTTTACTGCAAAAGTATTAGTATATCTCTTTGAAATACTTTAATATGGACAGACAGTTACTGCAGAACATGGTTCACCAGTGTCATCATTGTCAACACCATGTTATAGTCCAACAGATTTAATTGGAAGCACTAGCTTTCAGAGCGCCACTCCATCAGGTGGTTGTGACACCACCTGATGAAGGAGAGCCACTCTGAAAGCTAGTGCTTCCAATTAAACCTGTTGGACTATAACCTGGTGTTGTGTGATTTTTAACTTTGTACACCCCAGTCCAACACTGGCATTTCCAAATCATCATTGTCAACAATTTCTCGCCTTAAAACATGAACATAACTTCAGCTGGGGTGGCAGCAGGAGAGCCAATCTTGTTGCAGTTGGACACTTGCTGGAGAAAGGTATCTTTGCTATGGTTATGGAATTTGTGGCATAACTCCATCCCAGTGATAGGTAGGAAAAATGGACTGAATGTCAAGGAAAACAGAAGCTGTAAGGGATTCACACGGCATTGAAAAGATACAACTGAATGTCATCAGCACAACTTTGGCAATTGACCTGTGCAATCATTTTGAAGCCCAAACGCAATCCGTGAGGTGGGAAGTGATAATTAAAACACAACCAGTCCCTAGTCCGCATACATCCAATTTCAAGATTCAGGGTGGTTACATTGTTTCCACTCCAAGATGTTTAATAAATTCAAATTGCAGGAACTGCTATGGGTTTCTAACTCCAGAGCCCTCTGCTAATAATCTGGGGACATGGGTGTGAACCCATGTCCCCAGGTATTAGCTGAGGGCTCTGGAGTTAGAGACCCATGATATTGTTGTTATACCATTGCCCCCTCTCAAAAAGGGAATGCTGCATGCAGCACTATGCATACTAACTTGGTGAAACAACATCAAAGGGCAACTTGCATGTCAGGCAGCATAAGCAGCATGCAATAGTTAGAGCTAAGAGGTACCGCAACCAACAGTTAGATCTAAACTCTATTATCATTTCCCTCTGCATAGACCTCTGAGGCCCATGTGTGATTGTGCCTTCCAGAATCAGAAGTTCCGCAGTCCTGCAACATCTAGTTATGAATGTAGTATTTAATTATACAATTCACTGGAGATGGAGGCAACACAAATATCCATATTCTGAATGACAGGGGAGGTCAGCACTTCAGTACAAAACACAAGTGTAGAGAATTTACAAACATCTTCATCCAGAAGTATTGAGTTGCTGATCATCTCAGCATCTTCCTGAGGTCCCCAGAGATGTGGATTGTAATGTTCAGCTTATACAGTTCACTCCATGCGATAGAAAAAAATGGCTGGAGTCACTAGATATTGCAAAGGTTATGAGACCTGACAATATTCTGGAAACATACTTGTGCTCCAGTTTTAGCTGAGCCCTTAGCCAAGTTATTCCAATATAGTTACAATACTGGTATCTACTGGACTATGTGGAAAATTGCCCATGCATCCTCTGCCCCATTAATTGAATCTCTGTCACCAGGAAAGTGTTGGTAGGGGTAGTCAACAGTGTAAGTATTTACTCAAAAATAACTTGCTCACTGATGCTTGCTTTTGGTTCCGTGAGAGCCACTCAGCTTCTAGCAGTGTTGGTAAAGGGTTGAACTCCTGTGGGGAGGTGAGGGTGAAACTAAGTGTAGACTCAAGGAGGCCTAGCAAACAGAAGTCAATGCAAATTAGTAAGCTAACTCTATTGAATAGAGCCATATCCAACACCAAGGGATGTGGTTATTGGAGATCGGTCATCACAGCTGCAGGACTTTCTTCAGCTCTCCAACTTTTATCATCTGCTTCTGAGGGATTTGAACACACATCTCCAGGATATTAGCCTGAGGTTCTGCGTTTCTAGTCTAGTGACATTATCACTACGTCACCACTTCCCATAACTCCTCAGATTAATGTCTAGGTCCAACTATCTTCAGCTGCTTCATCAATGACCTTCCCTCCATTGCAGTGTAGGGGCTGTGAATGTTCTCTGATGATTACGCAATATTTAGCACTGTTCCCCATTCATGTGAAGGTTGTGACATACTAGACTAATATTCTCCAAGTTAATGTTCTTTGGGCAAGGGTTCAAAACCTACCATGACAGATGATGGAGATTGAAATCACCATTTGTTTGTTAAGAAATGGAGAAAGTCTAATGATGACCATGTAACTATTGCCAATTGTTGCATCAACCCTTTAGGGATAGAAATTTGCCATTCTTACCTGATGTGGTTTAAATGTAACTCCAGACCCACAAAAATGTGGTTGACTCTTAGCTGCCCTCTGGGCAATAAATGCTGGCCTAACCATTGACACCTAATTTCCATTTTAAAAAAGTGATTTCTGAAACCGCTGGTGTCCAAATGCATCTAGTAGTACTCCACAAAATTGCCAGGCAATGACCACCCAACTGGAGAGCATCTAAGCATTACCGATTTGGCTTCTGAAGAAATATTATCGCTGAATCTCCCAGTATCAAAATCTCAAGAACTTTCCATTGACCAGAAACTGATTTAGACTGATGACGACAATAGCTGACAATATTTACAAATGCTGACCTAGCCAATGATGTCCACATTCTGTGAAAGAATTCTTTTAAAATGCCAGTGGTCAGATAGAGCATCTGTTCACTTGATGATTTTCTCTGCAGTTTTATTTCATTGAGATGAAGAGATGATTCAATTCTCTGCCTTCTGGCAGCTGTAATACATACAGAAAAAAAAATTACAGACCTCTTTCTTTAAGGGGCAGAAATAGTGAAATTTGGCATTCTTTGTGGTCTGGATTACTTCCAGCATCTTGAGCTAAATGCATACTTTGCTCAAAATCAAAATTAGAGCAAGTCGAAAATATAACAGCTGGCCACCCAACCTACAAAAACTTGCTTTTAACAACATTCTCACTGAGACAGCATAACCAATTTTAAGGTAACCCACTTGGCTAGCAATAGACAGACTCTGTTTTTACCCTCTCACCAAGTTTACTGTCCATTGTCTGCACAATTCTGTCACTATGAGGGGTCTGAGAGATCAATGACAGTAGTCTCGATGAGATCAGAGCAAGCATTAATGTGCAAAGTATAATAGCTCAAATCCTTTTTTCTGTAAACACCAATGCCACACTCCCCAACAAGCCACCATCCGTTTCCCACTTCCCATGCCTACTAAGCCCTGGAGTATATGGCTAATCTGCTGTGGTTTCAGTGATCATTCACACAGCATCTCCCTCTAGAGCTTCATTTGGCTGCTATTTGTCCCCAGATGCCAGAAATTTTAAAGTCCTCAACAGATATTGCAATGTTTACGCCAAAATACACCACCAACTTTCCAACCAAACAATGACTACCATCCACTTCAATCTCCTGTCCTTCTGATGTTCAGCCTCATGTAATCAATATTGCTTAACATTTTGACAATGTGAACAAGATCCCTCCTTGAGAACGTTGTACTCGTCTATGGAGAAAAAGTTTTTGAAGTTTTCTCCCCATAAAAATTTGAAAATCATTCCTGTAATTATTCTTAACATACCCTTTAATGCTTTACTATTCCCTTTTCTGTGCCCTGGCTAGAAATCCAGATGCCAAGTCTAAGTGTTTTGTGTGGGTGGTGTTAGACATAGGCTGGATCAAACCCAGATGTGGTCATGTTCAGCTTTAAATAGCTAACATCACTCGTTGTTCTGAAACATGCTAGAACAATTGATAATAATTAAAGACAAACTACTGTAAAAATAAAACCATAGCTCGAATCAATACTTTCATAGTTGGGGATGATATGTAGGTGAGGTGAAAGTGAGAAAAATCCATAAAGTGTGTGTTTATATATATATATATATATATAGCCAGCCCTAATTGCCAAGAGATCCATTAAGAGTCAGTCACATTACTATGGGTCTGAAGTCACATGTAGGTTAGCCTGGTAAGGACAGCAGTTTCTTACCTAAAGTATATCAGTGAATGAGATGGGTTTTTCCCGACAATTAGACTCTTAATTCCAGATAATATTTGTTTAAAAAGAAGCAAGTTCTGCCCAGGTGGGCTTCAAACCCAAGTGTCCAGAATATTACCTGGGTCATAAGACCAAAAAAAATAAAAGCAGAAGTAGACCATTTGGTCCACCAAGCCTCCTCCACCATTTGATCATGGCTGATACATTTTTCAAACATTCACTTGCCTTCTCCCTATGACCCTTGAGCCCTTTATATATAAAGTCATCTCAATCTTAAATATACACACACACTGACTTGACCTCCACAGCCTTCTATGGCAATGAGATCCACAGATTCACTACTGTTTGGCAAAAGAAATTCCTCCTCATCTTTGGATTAATAAGCCTCCCCTTCATGATGTGTAATGTTCAAAGAATATGCATAAACCATCAGCAGAATTTTTATTCTTTTTGTTTTAATAGAAAAAAAGTTTTAAATTAATTCATTTAATTGACATAAACTAATAGTTGATTATTAATAATTAATATTTATATTGCTATATTTCATCTTTCTGTTCTGTTCAGCTAAATGTACAGCCATCCTGGTGATTGCTATAAGACTGGCCTATTTAAAAATTTGTAAATTGTTCCTTAGCCATTTGCTTATCATGCAAGATTGAAGCTGGTATAAAGTTTTCCTTCAGGTTAATGACTCTTTCGATAAGTTCATTGTCAGCGTATATTGCACAAACTCCAGACTGGGTGAAAGGCTGTCACTTTCAGTCCTGGAAAGTGTCCAGTTTACCTTTGATAAAAATTTGAGCAATCGCGAAGATAACTGTTTTGCATTGCTGTGATGCAGTCACTGTAAGATCATAAAATATAGGAACAATATTAGGCCATTCAATCCATAAAATCTGCTCCACCATTCAATAAAATCATGACTGATATGATCATTTTCAACTCTACTTTCTGACCTTCTGCCGATAACCATTGATCCCTTTATGAATTAACAATTTGTCTAGCTTAACCTTGAATATACTTAACGACACAGCCTTGACAGAAGACATTTTTCATCTTCTCTGTCCTTAACTCCGAGATTATGCCCTATGGTCCTCGAATGCCCCACATGGAGAAACAACTTCTCCATATCTACCCTGTCAAACCCTTAAGAATTTTGTATGCTAGTGAGTTTTGGGAAGATTTGAGGTTGAGGTTCTGGATGTAGTTTGCTCACTGAGCTGCAAGGTTCATTTTCAGACATTTCGTCACCATAGTATGGGGATGAAACATCTGAAAACAAACTTCCCAGCTCAGCGAGCAAACCTACATCCAGAATTTTGGCATGTTTCAATTTGGTGTCCTCTCATTATTCTAAGTTCCAGTGGATATAGGCCCAACCTACTCAACATCTCCTCATAAGGAAATCTCTCCTTATATGGAATCAACTTAGTGAACTTAGTCAATCCAATGACAACACAAGCTTTGCTTATCACGAGCTAGATGCTGCCATTTAGACATTCTGCACATCATAAAAGAGAAATGTCACATGTAATTTTCAATGTGGGTATTATGTCAAATATGTAGGCTGTAGCTTCTAATGATTGATAGATCTCATCAATTGGCACATCCCCTCAGCTTTCACACAAGCAGAGTACTGATCATACTCAACCAGCCTGTGCTTGCAAAGCTCAAAGCATGCAGTCCTATGTGATTTTGTGATTGGACAGTATTTGTCAAACAAGTATAGTTCTGTTGAGAATTGGATTCAATTATAGATTAGATTCCCTACAGAGTAGAAACAGGCCATTCCCTGGTGCATCCTCCATTACAATAAATTGATGATAAAACTAAGTATGTGTGGTTGGAAATTAGATGAAAACTTGATGATTAACTGTTTTCAGATGTATACTTCATGACAATGCCTCTTTCAATGAGAATCCACCTGAAAACCAATCAGGGATATCTCTCATGAAGTCTATATATTTCTTCCTTTGAGTTTTAACTTTATTGCATTTTTGTCCTAATGAGTGCCGGATGAAAAGTTTCAATAGCATGTATTTTTGTCAATAATATTCATCTTCAGTGCCACCAATCTTGTTGGATGTTGAGTCTGTGGTTATTCAGTTGAACCAAACTTAGCATTAGACTTTTTACACAATTTAGATGATTTGGATTCAAATATAGATTTGATTCCCTACAGTGTGGAAACAGGCCCTTCGGCCCAACCAGTCCACACCGACCCTCCAAAGAATAACCCACCCAGACCCATTTCCCTCTGACTAATGCACCGAACACTATGGGCAATTTTGCATGGCCAATTCACCTGACCTGCACATTTTTAGACTCTGGGAGGAAACTGGAGTACCTGGAGGAAACCCACTCAGACACTGGGAGAATGCAAACTCCACACAGATAGTTGCTTGAGGCTGGGCTCAAACCTGGGTCCCTGGTGCTGTGAGACAGCAGTGCTAACCACTGAGCTACCATGCCATCCATAGGTGAACAACAAAATGAAAAATATATTCAGATCATGTATTAATACATTTCCAATGAATTCTAGGTTCAGACTTTAAAAGTTTCTATCATAAACAAAATTTATATATTCCTTTTAACCACTTGTGACAAGTATTTTTATATGTGAGGTGTCTATTCTTGTACACACAGTGACTATCCCAAGTAACTTGATCCAGAGGCATATTTCTTATGAGTTTTAAAATACAGAAAGTTATTTATTCTTGCTCACTTGTGCTGAAACAAATGTTTTTTAAACATTCATTGTGCACACACTCATACAGAGTAAGAATAGATACAGATAAAGGTTTATTATTGGTACAGATTACAATTGTTTCATCATCTTTTGTGACATGCCTGTAATTTCTCAGATGACATTGATGCTCTGGTTTAAGTGAAGCTTTGTAAAGCAAAAGATTTTAAGTGGGCTGCAAAGTAACTTGCTGTATATTGTTTAGGTTTGGTTCCCTGTTAAACTTTTAAGTTGAGGAGTCCTTCTTCAGTCAGCATCTTCTACTTTTGAGGTATTGCTGTTTATTACTTTGAGTATTCAGGTGATTTACAATTAATTTGGTGCTGACAGTTGATCTATCTTGGTCTAGATGATTTTAAAAGCAGGAAAAAAAGGTCCCCTCATCAAATGACTTCCACAAGTTCCAAGTCCTTTTTTCAAATGTAGATGGTGTTTACTTTGTTCATTCCACCATCCTCTGTTAACATGTGATACTGTGAGAAGTTACAACAGTGATTATAGTTTGGATAATGAGTCATCATAATCCAATGGAAGGTAAATAGTTTCTACTCATTTTCACTGCATACACACTGAGCTGTGATTTTCCCTTTTGTTCAGAAGGAATATCAGAGATACAGGATGACTGGAATTCTACATTTGTATTTATGTTGCCCCATCCTATTTAAAGGGATATATGAATTCCCAGAATGGCTTTGAATGTCCATGTTTCATTTAGTGTTCATGTGTCTGAATCTAATGTTATACTTCAAAAATAGCGGATCGAGATGCCAAAGTCTCAAAGGTGCTATGTAAACGCAGAGGCAAAATGTCTTTTCACCAAGAGACCCTTTTTCTAATCCTCTTGTGGGATGGGGGTGTCACTGGCTGGGTCAGTATGAATTATCCATCCCTGATTGACCTTGAGAAGGTGGCGATGAACAGGTGCAGTCCATGTGCTGTCAGTAGACCCACAATGCCTTGAGGGAGGAAGTTCTAGAATTTTGACCCAGCTAAAGGAACGGCAATATATTTCCAAGTCAGGATAATGAGTGGCTTAGAGGAAAGTTAGCCGCTGGTGGTATTCCCTTGCACTGAAAACTTTGCTGTAACTAGCATCTTACAAACTGGCACTCTCAATAAACTGACAAAAATTATATGTCTCAAATTTTGCCAAATTTACTGTATTATTCCCTCAAGTTCCTTGTTATTGAATCAAATGGCCACATGAAGTTTCAACAGCTGATTTAATTTCAAGTCAATTTCTCCTCAAACACCGTGATCTACTGCGATCTCTGAGTAGTCAGTTGAGGGTACAAGTCAGATGACTCTCTACCACTAAGTTTCATTTAAGGCAAAGTTAAATTATTATTTAAGTGATTTCTGGTGTAACTGAAGTATTATGTTTCTCTTGTTTAGTGTGTGTTTTTACATTGATTAGGTAGATCTCTTGATTATTTGGACTATTTGATCAACCAGCACACTTCTGGACTCATAGGTGCTGCTTAATAAAGTATTTGCTGCATTTGATGCTCTTGTCCTCATAGATTGTAGTGATTGTGGATTTGGGAGATGCTGTCTAAAGAAACTTGGTGAATTTCTGCTGTGTAGTTGGGGTACGCTAATGCTATTAGTATCAGTAGTGGAGGGACTAAACATTTACGCTTGTGGTACGAGTCAAGCTGGTCGCTTTGACCTGGATGGTGTCAAGCTTCTTGAGTGTGTTGTTGGAGCTGCACTCCTCCAAATAAGTGGGAGTAATCCATCACACTCCTGACACATGCCATGTAGATGGTGGGCAGGCTTTGGGGAGTCAGTAGATGAGTTACTATCTACAGGATACCTAGTCTTTACTGTACTATTGTAGCTGCAGTATTTATATGGCTAGTCCAGTTCAGTTTAATCAGCAACGAACTCCAGGATGTTGATAATGGGGGATTCGATGACTGAATGTCAAGGAGCGATGATTAGGTTCTCTCTTGTTGGAGATGGTCATTGACAGAAATGTCACTTGACACTTCTCACCTCAAACCTCAATATTATCCAATTCTTGTTGTATTTGGTTCGGTATTTGACGAGTCATGAATGATGCTGAACATTATGCAATCATTATGTGATATCCCCACTTCCACCTTTATGGAGGGAAGCTGATTGATGTTGCAGATGAAGCCTTGGGTACTTCCCGAAGGAACTCCTGCAGAGGTGGCCTGGAGCTGGAATGACTGACCTCCAACTGTCAGTTTAAAAATGGCGAGCACCTGGAGTATTAGAGACAAGTGGCACAATGCTTTTAAGGGGAAGTTTAGGGAACTACTCATTCATGTAAATGCTGCCTTTTCATTGTAGGTTTGGCCTGATTGGTGTGTGAAATTCATCTGTTCAGCTGACACTGAATAACAAAGCTTAGGGATTTAGGGATAACCACAATGCTGTTAGAAGAGAATTTCACATAGAAAATTGTTTTCTGTCCATCCTCTTTGAATGTGACCATTGGAGGATAGTCATTCTTGATAACCTCCATCTATTTTATAATAGAAATGGTTCCATCTCCCTCTTCAGGGTGTCAGTTCATCTCAAATTATCTCTTAATACCACAATATGCAATGTGCTTGTGCGTCTGTTTCTCTTTTTGACGTGTATGTTCATTCTAGCCACAGAGATGCATATCACTGATACTGATAGTACAGTAAATTTATATAGTACTTGAATTGAGAGCTTGGAATATTTGGATAGAAATAAATGTTCTATGTTTGCATCTTGAAGCTTAACTACCATAGTGAGAAGGACTGAAACAAACTGAATCTCTGTCCTTGTCCTATTAATGTCCAACATTACATCAGAGAAACCGCACACACACTGGTCAAGCAGACCTCATCTGTAACATAACTCACTGCTGAGTTTTAAGAAGCCAAAGAATAGCTACTAAAGGCTGAATTTAATTTATTTCCTTCCAACCATAGAATTATTATTCAAATAATTGGATGCAATATGACATGTTGTGGCTCATCTGGCAGACTTGCTGTCTGAACGCTAAGAGTTCGATGTTGTGATAATGAAAGTTCAGAGATTGAAACCACCAAGAATGAATTGTGGTATTTATCTCACAGTACAATCAATTTGTGTTTTCCTTCTCTTGCATTCTCCATCTCATTCTCCTATGAATTGTTATTCAGAGCTTTTATTTATTTATTTATTTATTTATTTATCTGTTTGCTCAACCACTTTTGATCCCAAGGGCTATTTTGACAAAACATCATTTTAATTGGCCAAATGCAAATTTTAAAAGAGTAACAGCACCCAGACAAGTAAACATAGCTGCTGAACATGAAGGGTTAACATTATGAGAACAGAAAACTCTATCTTAAAGCCTGTAACTAAATTTATTTCAGTAAATGAATTGCTATAGATAAACTTAAAATATATGATTTCCTTCATGAGAAAGAATGTATGAATAATAGCTGAG
The DNA here is from genome assembly GCF_037043375.1 of Chiloscyllium plagiosum. Lineage (NCBI taxonomy): Eukaryota > Metazoa > Chordata > Chondrichthyes > Orectolobiformes > Hemiscylliidae > Chiloscyllium > Chiloscyllium plagiosum. Next base: position 122,222,968 of record NW_028270142.1, on the reverse strand, counting down.
ACTGTGAAATTGTGGCAGCTTGATGATTTTATGCCACAATTCTCTACCACTGATGTAAGGAAGTACTTCTTTAATAACTGGGCACTCTCCCTCATAATTCTTGCTTTTCTGTATAAGATTTAGCCTTGCAAGGTGGTGAGTACTAAAACTGAACAGATTCTGTTCAGATCAATGTTTTTCTAACAGGGGCTAATAGAGCATTGTAAAGACTGAGAATTCCAATTTTGTTTGCACCTCTCCAGACCATTAATCACTGAGTCAGGAGTAGAGCCTCAATCTATTAATTTAACACCAAGATAGAATAAGCCTGAACAGCTCTGTGACACACTTTCCAACAGGATGACTGGAGGCGTTCAGGATGGTTTGGTTAAAATTAAAAAAAAAGAATTATCAAAGATCTCATTGTTCATCCAACTCTATGAACAGTTCCTGCTGAATCTCCATGCCATTCATGATCCAATCAATCATCACCCTCTTTTCATTCTGTCGAAATTGCTAGTTTATTTTCAAGTTGGGTTTCTTGTTCAGTCCTGAGGAGAGCGAGATGAAAAGGTACGACTTCATGTCTCGTTTTAGCAATGTTGCTTCAATTGGTGTCAGTGGACAATATTTGATTTCATTCACCTCTCAGCACCCACTGTTGCTGAAAGCTGTATGGATTATTTGTAGCCAGGTTCATATGATGATTCCTTTCTTCTGTCCAAGCTGTTGCTGTCACACACAGATGCTATTGATTGAAAAAACAATTATTTAGGTTGGTGATAGAGGCACCCACCCTCTGTCTTGAAGTGGTCTATAATGGAGGAGTATTGTCACATGACGAGGCAAACAGTTCGGGGTAGAGGCCTGAAATTCCCTCTGCAATGAACTTTGCTAGATTACACTTTTGTTGCGGTACCTCAAAAATCTGAATCAGTGCAAAACTCTTCTAATGTGTTTTATTTTGTTGGGTGGGGAGGCACTCTGCATTTTAATTTTAGCATAAAGGTTTGTTTTATCTTAAATGTTAAAAATATGCGTCAAGTCATCTCACAAAATTGGGGCTGTGACATTGATGTAAATTGGACACCACACCCAGTCTTATGGTGGGTTGAGTGCTAGAGATCATTGAGTATTCAATGTTAGCAGGAATTCAGAATTTCCAAAAGTCCAATAAAGTGACTGAAAAAAACTTCAAACTAACCATCCTTTAATATTGCAACTAAGAAAATAAGCAGCTTGAACTCAGTTCAATCTTTGATTTGAATTTACTATAGGCATCAAGACATTGGTAACTCCACATTTGGAGTATTGTGTACATTTCTGGTTGCACTGCAAGAGGAAGGATGTTATTAAACTGGAAAGGGTGCAAAGAAGATTTACAAAGATGTTGCCAGGACTGGAAGGTTTGAGTTGTAAGGCAAGACTGGATAGGCTGGGACTTTGATCCCTGGAATGTAGGAGGCTGGGGGTGTGACCATATACAGGTTTATAAAATCATGAGGGGTATGCATAAGTTGAATATTAAAATATTTTTCCCCACGTTAAGGGAGTCCAAAACTAAAGGGCATGGTTTTAAGGCCAGAGGGGAAAGATTTAAAATGAATCTGAGGCGCAGCCTTTTCTCTCAGAGGACGGTGTGAAAATGGAATGAGGTGCCAGAGGAAGTGATAGAGGCAGATACAATTGCAATATTTAATAGACATTTTGATAGGTACATGGATAGGAAAGGTTGAGGGGGACAAATGCAGTGAAATGGGACTAATTCTGTTTAGGAAACCTGGTTGGTATGTACAGGTTGTGCCAAAGGGCCTGTTTCCATGCTATATACATCTTTGACTTTTTAAAGCTAAAATCAACATTGGGAGCAGTTCAATCACTGTACCATAGGTAGACTCCAAACAGTGGGACTGCTATCAAAATAAGGATTGTGGGCAGGCTCCTGATACCACCAGCTCCATCAGTGGTCTAGTGGCTCTGAGGCCTCAGCAGCGCCATTGGGAGAGTGTGAGCTGAAAATGTGTTGCTGGAAAAGCGCAGCAGGTCAGGCAGCATTCCGGGAACAGGAGAATTGACGTTTCGGGCATAAGCCCTTCTTCAGGAATCCTGATTCCTGAAGAAGGGCTTATGCCCGAAACGTCGATTCTCCTATTCCCTGGATGCTGCCTGACCTGCTGCACTTTTCCAGCAACACATTTTCAGCTCTGATCTCCAGCATGTGCAGTCCTCACTTTCTCCATTGGGAGAGTGTGGTCATTAATGTGGAATGTAAGAAGCCTCAGGAACTACACCAGGTCATTTTGTAAAACTGTAAAGGGCTGGAAGAGAAAGACCTCCAGGGACATTGTTGTGCTATTGATGCTATTGTCCCTGTCCAACATCCCTTCAGTGATGGTGGAGGGGAGGGTCAAATCATTCTGTCACAAACAAAATGCTGCCAATCATAGAGTTATACAGCATGGAAACAGACCCATCGATCTAACCCAGTCCTTTGAAATAGTTCCTAATTGGGTTTTAAATTATGTATTTTGGAGAGCTGACCTGACATAACTCTCTCACTGGTCTAACTCCTACATCTTAAAGGTGCATTGATATTCTCAAAATCTGGTTTCTATCTTACTTTGCTGTTGGAGAGCAGTTGAAAGTGACAAGATGTCTTTGGACACCATCCTATCAGCTGCTTAGAGATATTTTCTCTGAGCCCGTATAATCTGAAAATTACATTTGGGATTAATGAAAAAAATTATTGGGGACCTTATGGAGACACCCATTTGTTTTGGATGTGGGTATTGCTGGCTATCCAACATTTATTGCCCATTCCTAGTTGCCCTTGAAAAGGTGGTGGTGAGCTGCCTTCTTGAACCACTGCAGTCCACTTGCTGTGGGTTGACACAATGCCCCTAGGGAGGGAATAGCAGGATTTTGACCCAGTGACAATGAAGGAACAGTGATATATTTCCAAGTCAGCATGGTGAGTGCCTTGGAGAGGAACTTGCAAGTGGAGTGGTTCCCATGTACCTGATGCCCTTGCCCTTCGAGATGGAAGTGGTCATGAATTTGGAAGGTGCAGTCTAAGGACCTTTCATGAATTTTTCAGTCCATCTTGTAAATGATGCACACTCCTGCTACTAAGTGTCAGTGGTGGAGGGAGTGGATGCTTGTGGATTTGGTGCCAATTAAACAGCCTGCTTTGTCCAGGATGGCATCAAACCTCTTCAGTATTGCTGGAGCTGCAACCATCCAGGCAAGTAGGAAGTGTTCCACCACATGCCTGACTTGTGCCTTGTATATGATGGACAGGCTCTGGAGAGTCAGGAGGTGAGTTAATCATTGTAGTATCATGAGCCTCACACCTTCTCTTGGAGCCAGTATATTTAGTTTAGGAGTCCAGTTGAGGTTCTCTTCACTGGTAACCAAATGGTGTTGATAATGGGGATTTCAGTGATGGTAACACCATTGAATATCAAGAGACAGTAGCTAGATTGATCTGGTTGGAGATGGTCATTACCTGGCATGTAATGTGATGCAAATGTGACAATAGGAACAATAAGTGTCTTTGGCACTGGGCCTCAACACAAAGGCTGAGGAATAAAAATGACATAAATGAGGTGTATATTAAGGTGCGAAAGGAAGACAGTTGGTACTCTTTTCTAAGTGCAAAGTTAACAAGACACAAACATGACATGACAATGGAGGGGACAGAATGGACCAGAACTGCGCATAGGACTCCAGCTGTAACCAAACTATTGTAAGAGAATTGAAGAACAGACATGTTGTGGTTGGTATCTGACGTTATGGATTTCAATATTGAGACCTCAAAGTGGCCAATTAAGTGTTTGTTTGTTTCAGATTTCCAGGATCTGCAGTATTTTGATTCTATCTTAGTTAATGAGATGTGTTTGTAAAATACAGTGAGGAATCTCACTTGGGCTCACAACAGGGACCCCTTCAAAATTCTTTGTGCAACTTACATTGAACAAAAATTGTGCACTTCAGTCGAGTCATCTCAAAAGAAAACTCTTTATTTTCTTCAGATTGAATTCTGTTTCCCTAAATATGGGAGTGGCATTTGTTAAAGGATCTCAGAGTGTTGATAAATTGGTCAATTACAATCTCAAAATGTCAGTTGATATCCAAGTTGGTGACAAAGTATCCACTAAATGGCAGATTTATATTTATCAGATTATTTATGGATAGTGATTTAAACAAATACATGATATAGTACACTGTGACCGTCTAGTATTTAAAAATGACAGCTGTGTTCTTTTTATAATTCACCACACTTCCTGAGAATTTCAAAAGGACAGTCAGGAAATGTACACTTGCAATTCTTCAACAAATGTGTGTGAACAGTGGATTGACTGAAGCAGAATTGTTTCACCTCTGGAATTCCCCCTTCCTCAAATTCCAAACTCAGATTCAGAGCCATTACTGAGAGAATGTCCATCCCGGTGCCAGATTGAACTCTTCATCTATTCAGTGTCGATTTTCACATATTTGATTTGATTTATTATTGTCACATGTACCTCGGCATAGTGAAAAGTTTTGTTTTGGTGCAGTACCGCTGGATCAGACCATACTAAGTGCGTAGGGTAATAGAACAGAGCGAAGAATACAATGTTACAGCTGCAGAAAAGGTCCACAGAGAGCAAGGTCAACATTAAGTTTAAAATTTGAGAGGTTCATTCAGTCTAGTAACAGTGGGAAAGAAGCTGTTCTTGAATCTATTTGTACATGTATACAAACTTTCAAACTTCTGCCCACCTGGAAGAGGGTGGAAGAGAGTGTAACCGGGGTGAGAAGGGTCTTTGATTGTGTTGGTTGCTTTCTTGAGGCAGTTGGAAGTACAGATGGAGTCAAAACATGGGAGCTGGTTTGTGTAATGGACTGGGCTGTGTTCACGACCTTCTGTAGTGTGTTACAATCCTGAGAAGTGTAGTTGCCAAACCATGCTGTGATGCATCTAGATAGAATGCCTCTATATGGTGCATCTATAAAAATTAGTAAGAGTCCTTGTAGACATGCCAAATTTCCTTAGCCTCCTGAGGCAGTAGAGATATTGTTGGTATGTGTTTGAATAATTAATATTATTAAATATCAATGCAAAGCAGCAGAAAACTGTTGAGCATCATAATGCTTTCTAACAGGGAATGTACTGTTGGAAAGGACACAAAATGCAGATGCTTGTTTCTGTACGTCTGTTGCACCTCATAGTGTAAATAAAACACCCAAATTCTTGGAATTGGTGGCATTGCCAATCTAAGAAGAGATGCAACTTTGTTTGAGTGGTTGCATAAAATGAATCCTAGGCTCAAGTGAGGATTCCTTTCAGAAGTGATCCCCAGACATTAGCACCTCAAGAACAATTTCTTGTGTAAAATCCAGAGATTAGCACCTGTTGATGACTCTCATGAAACAAAATACAATTTTGACCTGAAGTAAAATAATTATGCACTCTCCAGTGGTATATTACTGATGTGAATTGATATGTTTTGCCACTTCAGTAATCCCATTTCTTTACATTTCCTTTTTTTTATTGTTACAGCAGCGTGCACTGAAACAAAGTATTTAATGTAAGCAATCATAACAGGCTGCTTGACAGGAGCTTAAATAAAGTTCAAGCTGTAAGGAGTCATTGGGGTCAGGTAACCAAATGCTTCATCAAGAACCAAATTTCATAGAAGATGGAGTTATTCAAGAACTTAGTAGCCAACCTAGATGTGTATGCCACTACTATTAAGGACTTCATTACCAAGTGTATGGAAGACTGTGTGCCAAAGAAGTTAATGCGAATGTTCCCCAAATATAAACCATGGATAAACTGGGAGATCCATTGCTTACTGAAGTCCAGATGTGTGGTATTCAATTCAGATGACCCTGACCATTATAGATACAGCCTCTGCAAGGCCATTAGCGACACTAGAGGCAAACGGGACTAAGCTACAGTCCCAAACTAACCACACAGACACTCTATGTCATGTAGGCTTTGTCACAAACAGTAAGGGCTACAAAGTGAAGCAGAACAGAAGAGCGAACAAAAATATCTCCCTCCCTGATGTGCTCAATGCATTTTATGCTTGTTTTGAACAGAAGATCAGCAAAATGGTGTCACCTGGCCCGACAGCCTTGGATGCATCTGTTCCCTCAGTCACCGCTGCAGATGGCGAGTGAACCCACGGAGAGTGACTGGCTCAGATGGAGTCCCTGGCCGTGCGCTCAGATTTTGCACATACCAGCTGGCAGGAGTATTTACTGGCTCAAGAAAATCACTATCATCCCGGTACCAAAGAAAGCCCATGCAATGTGCTTCAATGACTACTGCCCTTGGCTGTGACCTCCATAATTACGAAGAGATTAGTTATGGCTCGCCTCAACTCTAGCCTCCCAGCCAGCCTGCCTCGGTCCCTCATAATTTGTCTATCATCACAACAAGTCTCTGACAGACACCATCTCCCTGGCTCTGTACTCATCCCTGGAACATGTGGATACCAAGGATATCTAGAATAGACTCGTACCTATTGACTACAACTTCGCTTTCAATACCATAATTCCAATCAAACTAATCTCCAAGTCTCTGCTCCACCCTCTGCAACTGAATCTTCGACTTCTTGATGTACAGACCACAATCAGTGAGAATAGGTAACAACACCTCCTCCATGATAAACCTCAACACTGGCGCCCACAAGGCTGTGTGCTCAGCCCCTTATTGTATTCCCTGCATGCTCATAACTGTGTGGCCAAATTTCATCCTAACTCCATCTACAAATTCACTGACGACACCACCATTGTGGGCCGGATCTCAAACAAGGAAGAGACAAATACAGGAAAGAGAGAGAGTGCTTAGTGTGAAGGTAGCAATCTCTCCCTCAATATCAGAAGAATGAAAGAGATATTCATTGACTTCAGGAAGCAAAGTGTAGGGCAGGCCCCTGTCTACATCAGTGGTGCTGACATGGAGATGGTCAAGAGTGTCAAGTTCCTTGGATTCCACTCACATTGAAGTTACAAACAAGAAAGCATAACACCTCCACTTCATCAGAAAGCTAAGGAAATTCAGCATGTCTGTTAAAAGCTCTTACCAATTTTTATCGATGCACCATAGAAAGCATTTTATGCAGATGCATCATGGCTTTGTATGGCAACTGCTCTGCCAGGATCATAAGAAAGTACAGAGTTGTGAGCACAGCCCAGTCCATCATGCAAGCCAACCATCCATCCATCCTCAGGAAGGCAGCCAACCATCATCAGAGATCCCTCCCACCCTGGTTATAATCTATTCCAAATTCTTCCATTGGGCAGAAAATACAAAAGCTTAAACACACATTCCAACAGATTCAAGAACAGCTTCTTCCTTGCTGTTATCAGATTTTTTAATGTAGCTCTCAGATGTCAAACTGAATTTTGATCTCACTCTTTGTGCACCTCTCTGCAGCCATAACATTGTATTCATCACTCTGTTGTATTAGCCTAATGGACTCTATGTTTTGATCTGCCTTTACTGCACACTGTACCTTGGTGCATGTGACAGTAATAAATCAAATTTTAATAAAAGAGGGGTATAAGTCAGGAACTCCAAAGTTTAGGATGGCTTCAGAAGCTGATGATCGAGTTGGAGCATTTAAAATCAGTGACGCACATGTGTCCGGAACTGGAGAATTCCAGAGGTTTTTTTTTTAATCATTCATGGAATGTGGGAGTTATTGACCAAAATAGTATTAGGTGCCCATCACTAACTGCCCAGACTGTACTTAAGAGTCAAGAGTGTGGTGTTGGGAAAGCACAGCAGGTCAGGTAGCATCCAAGGAGCAAGAGAATCAACGTTTCAGGCATATGCCCTTCATCAGGAATGAGGCTTGTAGGCCAGCGAACGAGGGGGACTGAGAGATAAATGGGAGGAGGTGGGGCTGGGGGAAGGTAGCTTGGATAGGTAGATGAAGGCGGCGGAGAAGGTGATAGGTCGGAGAGGAGGGTGGAGTGGATAGATGGGAAGGAAAATGGACAGGTCAAGACACTGGTGCCGAATTTGAGGCTTGGGACTGGAATAATGTGGTTAAGAGTCAACTACATTGCTGTAAGTCTAGAGTTTACATGCAGGCTGGACCAGGTAAAATGTGGACATAGTAGAGTTGTTGTAATGGGTGACTTTAACTTTCACAATATTGATTGGAACCTCCTTCGAGCAGAAGATTTGAATGGAGCTGTTTTTGTAAGGTGTGTTCAGGAGGGTTTCCTCACTCAGTACATTGACAGGCCAACGAGGGGAGAGGTCATTCTAGACTTGGTGCTCGGAAACGAGCCGGGGCAAGTATCAGATCTTGTGGTGGGAGAGCATTTTGGTGATAGTGACTACAGCTGCCTCACATTCTACATAGCTATGGAGAAAGAGAGGATTAGGCAAAATGGGAGGATATTTTAATTGGGGAAGAGGAAACTATGATGCGATTAGACATGATTTAGGAAGCATGGACTGGGAGCAATTGTTCCATAATAAAGGCACTATAGACATGTGGAGACTATTTAAGGAACAGTTGTTGCGAGTAATGAATAAATATGTCCCTCTGAGACAGGCAAGAAAGGGTAAGATAAAGGAACCTTGGATGACAAGAGTGGTGGAGAGTCTTGTCAAAAGGAAGAAGGTAGTTTACAAAAGGTGGAGGAAGCTAGGGTCAAGCTCAGCTTTAGAGGATTATAGGCAGGCGAGGAAGAAGCTCAAAAATGGTCTGAGGAGAGCCAGGAGGGGGCACGAGAAAGGCTTGGCAGAACGGATTAGGGAGAACACAAAGGCATTTTACACTTACGTGAGGGATAAGAGAATGGTCAAAGAAAGAGTAGGGCCGATCAGGGATAGCATAGGGAATTTGTGTGTGGAGTCTGAGGAGGTAGGGGAAGCCCTAAATGAGTGTTTTGCTTCAGTCTTTACGAAAGAAATGAACTTTGTAGTGAATGAAACCTTTGAAGAGCAGGTGTGCATGCTGGAATGGATAGAGATAGAGGAAGCTGATGTGCTGAAAATTTTGTCAAACATTAAAATTGACAAGTCGCCAGGCCCGGACGAGATTTGTCCTTGGCTGCTTTGGGAAACGAGAAATGTGATTGCTTCGCCACTTGCGAAGATCATTGCATCCTCGCTCTCCACTGGAGTCATACCTGAGGACTGGAGAGAGGCAAATGTAATTCCTCTCTTCAAGCAAGGAAATAGGGAAATCCCCGGCAATTACAGACCAGTAAGTCTCACGTCTGTCATCTGCAAGATGTTAGAAAGGATTCTGAGGGATAGGATTTATGACCATCTGGAAGAGCATGACTTGATTAAATACAGTCAACACGGCTATGTGAGGGGCAGGTCATGTTATCGAGTTCTTTGAGGATGTAACTAGAAAAGTTAATGAGGGTCGAGCTGTGGGTGGTGAGTGTTGTTCCACAGGGCTCTGTCCTTGGGCCTCTACTGTTTGTAATTTTTATTAATGACTTGGGGATTGAAGGATGGGTCAGCAAGTTTGCAGATGACACAAAGGTTGGAGGTGTCGTTGACAGTATAGAGGGCTGTTGTAGGCTGCAGCGGGACATTGACAGGATGCAGAGATGGGCTGAGAGCTGGCAGATGGAGTTCAACCTGGATAAATGCGAGGTGATGCATTTTGGAAGGTCGAATTTGAAAGCTGAGTACAGGATTAAGGATAGGATTCTTGGCAGTGTGGAGGAACAGAGGGATCTTAGTGTGCAGATACATACATCCCTTAAAATGGCCATCCAAGTGGACAGGGTTGTTAAGAAAGCATATGGTGTTTTGGCTTTCACTAACAGGGGGATTGAGTTTAAGAGTCCTGAGATCTTGTTGCAGCTCTATAAAAGTTTGGTTATACCGCACTTGGTATACTGCGTCCAGTTCTGGTTGCCCTATTGTAGGAAAGATGTGGATGCTTTGGAGAGGGTTCAGGGGAGGTTTACCAGGATGCTGCCTAGACTGGAGGGCTTATCTTATGAAGAGAGGTTGACTGAGCTCGGACTTTTTTCATTGGAGAAAAGGAGGAGGAGAGGGGACCTAATTGAGGTATACAGGATAATGAGAGGCATAGATGGAGTCGATAGCCAGAGACTATTTCCCAGGGCAGAAATGGCTAACAAGAGGGGTCATAGTTTTAAGCTGGTTGGAGGAAAGTATAGAGGGGATGTCAGAGGCGGGTTCTTTACATAGAGAGTTGTGAGAGCATGGAATGCGTTATCAGCAGCAGTTGTGGAAGCAAGGTCATTGGGGACATTTAAGAGACTGCTGGACATGCATATGGTCACAGAAATTTGAGAGTGCATACATGAGGATCAATGGTCGGCACAACATTGTGGGCTGAAGGGCCTGTTCTGTGCTGTACTGTTCTATGTTCTAAAATGTCTCTGATTTACTCATTCAAAAGTCAATGCTCATAGCAACTGCTGCATGAAAGATAACTAGTTTTCTTGAAGTTTGAACTGAGTTTTTATATTGCAGACAACGGACAGCTTCTACTGGGGAGAACAGCAGCATACATTTTAAAAACTTTCTCCCTCATGTGTCTGTGTGTCTAACTGTTTTTCTAATTTCCAAGCTGCTCAGTTATCTGAGATCCAATCAGCATCACTTAAAACAAAACCCCTTGGCTTGAATATTGCACAAAAACCACAAAATTCACAATAGATATCAAATTTCTTGCTGTGAATTTATGCAGATAGCCTGGTAAAACCCTATTTTTATAAATAGTTCTTTCTTCTTGTAGTCCATGGTTTTTCTTACAGTGGAGGATCAATGAAGACCAGTGAACATGAGGTACATACAGTGAGCTGTGGATGAACAGGATCTGGTGTGAGAAAGAAGAGCAGCAACTGAGGTTTGGACAGGTTCACAGGTGGCGTAACTATAGGAGATCAAACATGGCTGTCAGTTTAAAAGGTGATGGTGGCATAAGAGTTGAATTAGGGATGATGATGGATAGTGGTGTGGAGATAGAAGTGAGAATTCTTGGTGATTTAGCAGTTACGTTGTCAAAAGCTCAACTCAGGTTCAATTGGGAAGTCTAAATCTCAAATAACAATTCCCGCAGACAGGGATGATGTTTTCAACTAGAAAATAAAGCTTATGATGTGCAGTGATACCCATATCCCATAAATGAATAAAAGAAATTCCAGACTAATGCAATGATATGTTACCTGCTGTTAGACTTAGAACATCCATATGGTCCTAAAGATAAAATTCAGTTCAAACACAGTTCTATCTTATTAGCAGGATAATGCACTGTACATAACAAGATATATTGATCTGAATCCCATTTCCAGTGAGCAATGTCATTGCACTTTATAATAATGTTGTATTACAGTGTTTGATAATGATTATTTCAGTAACATTTTATTCTTTGTTTCAACAGATGTACTATGCCCAAATCTAAGATTGGAAGGCAGTCAGTACAAGTTACAAAATAAAGCTTCAGCTAACATCCCAGGTAAGTGACTTTCATTACAGAAATGTCAAAGCTGAATTGTGGATTTGCCTCCATGCATTATAATTAGTTTTGATTGACATGCTCAGTAATGTATGATTTTTCAAACTGAACTTCTAAGAAACCAAGGTAGAATATTAATATATGCAGGAAAACACACTGGGTATAGAATTTCTGACTTGAATGCAATTGGGATATTGTACTCAAATTTCACTGGAATTTTCTCTGGTTAGGTTGCGTTTTCTCTTAAACTTTAGGGCAAGTCTAAGAGCAGGGGCATAATCTCAGAATGAAGAGGCACTAATTGAAAACTGAGATGAGGAGGAATTATCCTCAGAGAGTTGAGAGTCTTTGGAACTCCATGCCACAGAGAGCTGTGCGGATAGAGTTCATGTGCACATTTAATGCTGAGCTGGATAGATTATTGATCAGTAGTGGAATTTCAGGTTCTGGGGAAAGGGCAAGAAAGTAGACATGAGGAATGTTGGATCAGCTATGCTCCACAAGAACATTGGAACAGGCTCGAAGGGCCGAACAGCCTACTCCTACTCCTATTTCTTATGGTATTTGCTTAATCACAGCCCTAAAAACTTCTACGAACAACAATCAGTGGCCAGCATAATAAGAAATAATTATTTCTTTTCATTAGCTATCACTTTGTTTGATATATTTCAGAGAGGTAACCAGGGAAGTTTTATTGATACAACTTAAGATGGATACATCACTAAAAGAAGCATTTTGAACAAAGGTGTCCAATGTCCACATGTGAGTAACCTGATTTAAAAGGACAGCATGGTGGCTCAGTGGTTAGCACTCCTGCCTCACAGCACCAAAGTCCCAGGTTCAATTCCAGCCTCAGGCGACTGTCTGTGTGGAGTTTGCACGTTCGCCCGTTTCCTCTGGTGCTCCGGTTTCCTCCCATAGTCATAAAGATGTGCAGGTCAGGTGAATTGGCCATGCTAAATTGCCCATAGTGTTAGGTGCATTAGTCAGAGAGAGATGGATCTGGGTGTTTACTCATCAGAGGGTTGGTGTAGACTTGTTGGGCCAACACTGTAGGGAATCTAATCTAATTTTTAAAAAATCATTAGAAATTCCTTGAAAATAAATGCACTTAACGGTTTACTAATTTTGTTAGTGTCCTTCAGTAACTTGGTAAATAATATGCTTCTTGACATGTCAATAGTTGCAAGATGTGACTACTACTGACTATGCACCAGTGCAAATGAGTACAAATTGAAGAGTCTTTCCAAATCAGTGAAATGTGCATCTTCTTACAACTTGATCCTGGGAATATGGTCAGCTTTTTGGATGAGATCTCACTTCCGCATATAGAATTTTGAATGAATGTAAAAGATCACGGAAAATATGAATGCAAGTGGTTCTGTGCTTAACCCATTTACAATTAATATCTTCTGAACCATTGTGATGTTATTTCACCCAATTGTATGGATATTATTATAATAAAGCAAGTGTAAACTTGGCTCAACATTTACTAAGATCCAAACAGCTTAGGCACAGGTTAATAAAGTCAAGCCTCAGGAATCCTAGATCTGGCCAAATAAATAGCTCCATGGAGGAAAACCCACCACAGGGCAGTAGGAGATATACAAAAGGGCAATAGTAAAGTGCAGAGCCAATGTATAATCTGAAAAGCTGAAGGGTGGAACCAACCAGCGCAGAGAAATCTGGATGTCAAGCGATGTGTAGTATAGGATAAGAAAAATGATGGAAATTTAAGGTACATACCAAAGTTCAAAATCTCACAATACCAGGTTAAAGCCAGTGCTTCCAATTAACCCTGTTGGACTATAACCTAATGTTTTATGATTTTTAACTTTGTACACTCTAGTCCAACACCGGCATCTCCAAATCATGAATACCAAAGTTCAAAATAGTAGATGCCCGAGAGCAGTATAGGAAGTGCGTAGGGTTACCTAAAAAGAAATTCAGAGAGTGGAGAAGGGTCATGATAAAACATTGGCTTAAGGGAAATCCAAAGGTGTTTTATAAGTATATTAGGGGCAAGAGAATAACTAGGGAAAGAGTAGAGCCCATGGGGAACAAAATGGCATTGTGTGTATGGAGCCAGGAGACATGCATGTGCATTTTGCATCTGTATTCATTGTAGAGAATGAAAATATAGGCCTAGCAATTGGGGAGCGGTGCTGTGAAACACTGAAACACTTGAACAACTTAGTATTTAGAGGGAGGGGGTATTTGTGGTTTTTGCAGGTTTGAAAGTAGATGCATTCCCAGACCCATGTGATTTGTATCTCAAGGTGCTGGGGGAGGCAAGGGAGAAGATGACAAAGTTTTTGACATTAATTTTCAAATTTTCTCTGGCCATAAGATGGGTGTCAAAGGATTGGAGGACAACTAATGTTGTACCATGATTCAAAAAAGGTGGCAGGGATAAACCAGGAAACTACAGACCAGTGTGTCTAACATCAGTGGTAGGGAAACGATTGGAAAATTATGATGACAGAGTTAATCCCCACTTCAAGAGACAAAGTTTAATGAAGCAGGGCTTCGTAAGCTGGGATCATGTCTAAATGATTTGATTTAATTTTTCAACGAGATGTGTAGATGAAGATAATGCAGCTGATGTAGTTGCATGGATCTTAGTGCACTTTTTTATAAGATGTCTCATGGCAGTCTCGTTAAAAACCTAAGAAACCAAGCGATTCAGGGAAATTTGGCAAATTTGATCTAAAATTGGCTTTGTGGCCAGAAACAAAGTTGAAAGGTGTTTTGTGACTGGAAAATAACCCTAGCCTATCTAATTGCTCTTCATAGCTGAGTTGTTTAGTCTTGGCAACATCTTGGTGAATACCTCTGCACCCTCTTAACTGAAACCACATCCTTCTTATAGTGTGGTGATCAAGTGGTGTACTAAAGGGTTTGAAGTTTTTTTTTGTTACTGTTTGTTGTGTACGTCAATGATCCTGAAAGGAATGTAGGTGGTATGGTTAGTAAGATTGCAGAGGTCTCAACAGTTGGCAGTGTGGTAAACAACGAAAGGGAAATCCTTAGTCCACAGGAATATGTAGAAGAGCTGATCAGATGGGTTGAACAGTGACAAATGCAATTTAATCCTGAAAAATGTGAGATGATGTATTTTGGGAGGACTGACAAGGCAAGGGAGAGCACATCGAATGTTAGCACTTAAGAAAGTACAGAGGATTAGAGGGATCTTGGTTCACATGTCCCATAGATACATGAAGGTGGTTAGGAAGATTGTCAAGGTGTTGAGAGAAGAGCTAGGAGGTAGTGATGGAGATGTATATGAATTCATTTATACCACAGCTGAAATACTGTATTCAGTTCTGATCACCACACTATAAGAAGGATGTGGTTTCAGTTAAGAGGGTGCAGAGGTATTCACCAAGATGTTGCCAAGACTGTAAACAACTCAGCTATGAAGAGCAATTAGATAGGCTAGGGTTATTTCCTTTCAAGCAGAGAAGCCTGATGGGGGACCTTTGTGAAGTGTGCAAAATTCTGAGGGACATAGACAGTTGGATAGGGAGAAGCCTTACTCCTTTGGCATGGTGGGTCAGTGGTTAGTACTGCTGTATCACAATGCCAGGGACCCAGGTTCAATTCCAGCTTTAGGTGACTGTGTGCAGATTGAACACTCTCTCCATGTCTGCGTGGGTTCTGTCAGGTGTTTCAGTTGCTTATCACTGTCCAAAAATGTGCATGTTAGGTGGATTAGCCATTGGGAAATGCAAGGTCCCAGGGAAGGAGTGGGGGGATTGGGTATGGGGTGGGAAAGCTCTCTGGAAGACTGGTACAGACTCAATGGGCTGAATGGCCTCTTTCTGCACTATAGGAATTCTGTTATACTATTTAAGGTGTCAAGACCTGGGGGGAAACCATTTTAAAGCAAAAAGCAGGAAGCTTAAGGGGGATTTGAGGAAAGAAGTTTTCACCCAGAGGGTTGTGGATATCTAGACCTCACTGACTGAATGAGTGGTAGTGATAGAAACCCTCAAGACATTTAAAAACTATTTAGAGAGGCACTTGGAATGGCATCGCATATGAGGCTATGAGCCAAGTGCTGGAAAATGGGATTAAAGTAGAGGGATTTTTGATGACCGGTGCAGACCGGTGGGCCGAAGGGACTCTTTCCATGCTGTAAAATGTCTGCTATTGTTCTGCAGACTTCACTAGGATCAAGATCAAGTCTCGTCAAATGTTGGCTGCAGATTTGCTCTGGGCTCTGGCAAAAATCTGGTTTATTATCATTATCCTTAAAACAATCTTCATAACACCATATACTTTTTATGTGCATTTAAACAGGTTTTGATCTAATGGAACAGTTTCATGTGAAAAGTATTGTTGGAACGAAAGATGGAGGATTTGTTCGCCTTGGAACAATGCCCATCGTTCAGATGACCAAGTAAGTGAGCAAACACATTGATGTCGTGCATCTAGGGTCAATGGGTCAATTTACTTTATGCATGTTAATCTATTTTATTCCGCTTTTTCTTTCTTCACGCCAATCCACTCCACTCTGTGCCACTCTGCTCAACACCTGCGCACTCTAGTTCACTAAATATCAAGAAAGGAGTCCTCTACATCAACTCATTGTTCCCTACCTTACTGAATAGAATTTCACTCTAAAACTCGTCATTCATTTCAGTGCATACAAACTACTGGATGCTAGGGGAGTCAACTTGCATTATTATACAAGAGTCTGCTGTTTTAACCAAATATCATAGCGCATTACAGTGCTCTGTTGGATGCTATTACAATGCACAACTTTGAATTCCAAAACTACAAAATGCTGAAGGATCAGCCTGAAATCTGAACATGCCATTCCTGATGTCTCTGATATAATTCTCGCATTGTAAACTGAATAGAAACCAGATATCTGCTCTTAGAGTATGGATGGGAATCAGAAGAGTGGTTTGATGTACTTTTCAGCATCTGGCCTGATGTAACAGAGCAGACGGCTTATCAGCAAGTTGCTTATCAACTGGTTTTGGTAGATGAAGTTATCAAGAATGTTCAAATTCGAAAAGTTAGGGAAGTTGGGATCACATTGTAAGCTGAACACTATCCTTTCAATTTTTTTTCATCTGTTGTCCACCAGACAACATTGGATGATTGGATGAAAGCTTCCTCTGACTATCAGTAAGGAGTACAATGGGATATAAGAGCAGTATTTACATATACAGAACCCAGTTCTAAGAATCTTCCAGCAGAAATCTATTTCCAATTTGTCAATTATTAGATCTAAATAGACAATTTTACTTGCAGAAATCATGTAATAGGTAGGTTGGAAAATTTAGTTGCTGAGACATATGGCTGACAGAGTAAAGAGAGCTTTACTTTTGATTCTAATTATTCTTGCATTTAACCATGTGGGAGGTGGAGAAGAGAATGAGTATATTCAGCCAGGAAAATAGGAAAATGAAATGGTATTATCAGATTCAAGAGGGAGATTAAAATTATTTTAGTAAAAGAAGGAAAGCATTTACATCAACAAAGGTGTTGATATCTCCTGTATCATACTACCACAGAGTCTCATGCAAAATTCAAATATCAGCTTGCATTTATACAGTATCCTTAACAACATGAGATGTTGAAACTTATGCTTATGTATTCATATGAATTCTCATCACCTGACACATACATCAAGTTGTTATCCAACCATTCGTCTCATCAAATACCACTTTCCCTACTTTGGCAGAGTCCAGGATTGGACTATTTAGCCAATGTAGCACCACCCCCACCCCCACCCCACAGAGTGGAAACAAGTCATCCTCAACTTATTGCTAATAAAGTTGCTAATGAAATATGGTGGCGTTTTTACAGGGGCAGAAGGATCAATCTTCAAAGGTGGCAGGATATATTGAGAGAGTAGTCAGTAAATCATATGGATGCTAAGTCATGACCACTTGTTGTGCAAAGGGCTCTTCCTCACTTTTCGTGACCAAAACCTTAAATCACTGTCACAGTTAAGAAGAACCTTGTCTAACTTACCTGAACCCTCAAAACATTTCTCAGTCTCATTTGTTCCAAGAAGAACAACCCTGGCTTCTCCAAACTAACCTGATGGTTAATATCCTTTACCCCATGACAATGCTTCAGAGAGGAAAAGCAAAGGTGTACCAGGTGAAACAACCAATATTTATCCCTCAATATCAAAATAAGAAGAGAAAACGTTAAGAAATTTGAACTGATGTGGGCCATTTGGACTTTGAGCCTGTATTTCATTGAAAAAGATCAAAGAATATTTCATTGTGGCTTGAATTTTGCTTTTGTGCCTTTATCCCTTAATCTTTGACTCATTTGTAGGTCAACAATCTGTAAAACTGAACTCTACAATATAGTCAATGAGTCAGCCTCTGCCCTTCTCTAGGGTAGTGAATTATAAAGACAAGCGATCCTCTGAGAGAGGAAATGCCTTCGTGTCTCTAACTTAAATGGGAGACTCTTTCATTTGAAACTGCAAACAAGGGATTTCAGGACAAGGGAATACATCCTATCAGGATCTGCATTATCCAACCTGCTCTGAATTTTAAATGTATGCAATTTGATTTGATTTGATTTATTATTGTCACATGTACCTAAGTACAGTAAAAAGTTTTATTTTGCATGCAGAACAGGCAGAGCGCAATATACGAAGATCACAGGATGTTTGAACTGAGTGAGGAATACAAAGTTAGGGC